>NC_133352.1:25905724-26205724 GCF_030506205.2 Paramisgurnus dabryanus
AAATTGTGCTTTGTTGGTATAAAGGGCCCTAATGTGCACCCTGAAACCATTCCCCACATCATTACACTCCATCTTGAAACCTGCACTATGGGACGAATTTTTGGTCACATTCTAACTTTACAATCTGTATACTTTAATCCACTACAACAATTTTTGTTCAGTGTTCAGTCATCTAGTTTTAATCATTTATACAGTGGTGCCATCTTCCTGCTAGTAAGTGATCCGAATGGTCCAAATATGTTTTTATTTTTTACTCATATTTAAAAACTATGAAATGAAGTTTAAATTGTGGATCCAATACAATTTGTACAAGCCATGGCAAATGTAAGTGGTGTTTGTTCATGCTTTCTATTCCTTGTTAACTCAAGGCCTATAAGTTCAGCTGATTTTTAAATGGTGCACCAACCAAAAATCTATTCTCCAAAAATAAAATTCAACCTCTTGACCATCTCTTCTTCCAAAACATGATACATTTCCAAATTAAATGACCCCTGAGTATTGTACGTGAAATATGTTGAGATGTTCCCTCCTCCGCTCTCTCTCTCTCCCTCAACTATAGATTTGAATTACCATTTGAGTTGAGAGATGCTTATTGACATTGTGTGATTGACAGGTGGGGTTATGATATGTGGACTTGTAAAGGCGCAGGTCCTGTGATTTAAATTCGTAGAGATGAAATCAGCTTTAAGCAAATTTATTCATGGTTTAATCAGACATGTTATTCACTGATAACCTACTTTCTTCATATTAATGCAAAGAAGGGGCTTTAAAAAGTGGGCGAAAGGAGAAAAAAAGTGCAAAGGAGGGAAGAGGTTGTGAGAATCAGGCGGTTTTATTCCTCATTTTCCTTCATGTCTGGGTAAGCAATCTGGTCATGCAGTAGGGCCATCCATCATAGTTATAGCCTGTGAAGAGAATGTCTGAAGCTCAGGGTCAATGCTCCCTCTTTCTCTCTCTCTCTCTCTCTTTATCTATCTTTCACTCTCTCCTGTTCTTACTAGGTTAAAGGGTGTAATTCTCCTGTGCTCATGGCTGTGGTTTCACCTCACTAAAACCGCACGCACACACACACACCGACTGTGAAATGTTCCTGTGTGCATTCTGCGGTCTGTTCTAATGGCTCTATCTCTCTTTCTGCGAGTCCAAATATGGTGTCAATGATGCTGAAGATTGAAGTGGGCAGCTGTAAACGGCCACCATTACCACTCACTTTGTGTCTACATTGTGTCGGAGAACTGAATCTGCACCCTATCACCCTGAACGGACCACCTATCCGCGCATACACACGCCGTTACCCAGAGTCGTAATTCCTTTACTCCCATTATCTCCCACATAGGTGGATTGATGATTAATCACTTATAGGCAATTAATACATAATTTAAACTGATATCAATTTAGACATCAGTTTGTACAATTCATTCTACCTCCCACTCCTTTTATTACTTTTATTTATTTTTTCTCATCACACGCACACATAAATACACCCCTTTGGCACACTACGTGTTAGGTATCAGCCTTCAGCCGAGTGCGATTGACCCAGCGGAGTGTGTTTAATGTAAGTGTTTATGAATAGCTCACTCCCAGACCGCCATAGGGCACTGAGGCAAAAACAAGCCTTCCGTGTGGTCTTAAACACATAAATTGTTCTGTTATTCTTCAAAGTCGCCCTGTTCCTCACCTCCCTCCCCGTGGGGCATAACTGTTTTCTCTCTTTTTTGTAATTTTCTGCACCACTGGACAAAGCTGTTGACATATTTACACGTTTTCCTTGTGCAAATGTTGAGAGAAATCAAGTAAAGCCTCACGTTATGTTGATTTGTGGCAGACAGGGAATTCCCCTGCGTGTATTAGACCAAAGACATCCTTTCTGAAGGTCCTAACGTGTAGGTGTCTATGTGCATGTGTGTGTGTGTATGAGCCAAAGATCTTTCATGATGGAGTCCCAGTATGTGCACAGAGCACTGGTAAAGAGGTGGTTCTGCAGCTGTGTGTCTGGGGATAAGTATGAATGCATTACAAACAAAATAAACAAAAGCAACAGGAACTGATGCGGTTTCACAGTTTGTCTCATTCCTCAAGCCCCTACAATGTTTTGGATTGATTTCTATCTCGCACTCTGGCACACGTTTATGACTCATTTTTCTGTTAAAGTCTGGGTTTACTCCAAAGAGTCTTTTGGTTCTGGCCTTTTTCCTTAACTACAAACTAAACACAGCTTTCTGCCTAGCAGGGGTGCGTCACTCTCTCGCTAACATGACAGTTTATCGGGGCTCTCGGAAGTGGTGATGAGGGATGAATTTTAGCTAGAGATGTTTTCGCAGCTTTCTTTGTCTCATAAAATAACCTTAACATCTCTATAAACAGCCACTCGCCGCAAGGATCAATCCGGCAACCACAAAATTAATAGAGCACAGCACAACCTGTTACAGGGGAAGAAGGGTGAAACAAAGGAAAGAGTGCAGGAAATTTTATGTACCTGAAAAGACTGTAACTCTGAGCCAAATATTCAGATTATTAGTAGTCGATAATGGCTCCATTTCAAAACCTAGTGAGCTGGCTAATTGCTTACTGCCTACATATGCAACAATCTTGTATAGAAGCATCCTAACCATCGCATTTGCATTTATGCATTTGGCCGACGCTTTTATCCAACGCATTCAAGGTATACATTTTTATATCAGTACAGTATGTGAGTTCCCTGATACATCAAGAGCACAGAAGCGAAACATAGACCACCTCCTGTTAAGAAATTCAATTACTTAAAGCAAGTATAAACTGTATACTGTCTTTGTCTTGTATGCACCTTTTACAAGTCTTTTTTGTCATCCGCTCAGCGGGATAGAATATAACAATGAAGTCATCCTTGCCATTAAACAAAAAATGCTCTTTGCGTTTATCAAGAGACTCTCTCTCTTACGCTAACAAACACGCTAACACGCATATTTTCATTTCTGCAGGCCAGAATTTCAGACTACAGGGAGGCTTTCATCTGTCCAATTATTATCATTAGGATTTGTTACATGCTGAAATATGCCAAGGGTTTAAAAAACGGGCAGACTGCCCAAGCTAGTTTCGTAGCTTGCAGCCGATTCGATGGGAGAGGCATTTGCTGTGTAATCTCGGAAAAGCCTTTTAACTCTCATAGCGGTTGACGAAAATTGAGTAAAACAGCATCTGAAAAGCTGTAAGTAACAACGATGGCATGTAACAGAACACCAGGTGGTCTGGTTATGCTGCGTTTGGACCCTATAAAACATAACAGTTAGCTGGGACTTGGTAGCTGCAGATGTCTATACTGTAGTCATATGGACTCCCAGATACCTTAACACACTGCAAGAGAGGACTCGTTAAAGAGTGGCTGATTGTAATGGTGCATTGTGATGTCATCAGCATATGCTTTCTCCGAAGTGGCTTTTCAACACTCACCACAGACTCCAGAACAGTGCATATAGATGAAATAAGTTTCCTCAAGAGGAACGAACATGTGTGTGACTTTATGCCTTCTTGCAAGTATGTCTACTCTTTCCGTCTGGGTCTCTGACACTCTAGGGAGCGCCCGGCCTTGTCTGAGGCCACAGGCCTATCGATTGACCGTTGAGTGCAATTCCTCTCCCTTAAAGGACTGCCATCTCTCTCTCTCTCTCCTCTTCCCCGTCAAAGTGCAGGCCCGCTGGGGTAGCTAAGCGCCAAATGGAACGGTTGCATGTTCGCACGTTGACCAGGGGAGAAGCCCGCTGATCAGAAAGTATGATCACCTCATTCAACCTTATCACAATGGCCTTTAAAGGGCCGCCCCAATGACCACGGATCTGCTGTGCCACAGCGCCTAGTCTGTCTGATAAAAAATAGGATTAACGATTGAAGGGGGACAGACCTTAATGTAATATTTCTTGGCAAGCTGAAGTAAGGTGGAATTGGAAACATTTATTATGTTCACTTGAGTAATTTGTGTTTTAAATTTGTTTGTAGCAAAAAGAAATCAATAGGTGCTATTATTTTTGACGTTGAGCTACGTATCGGCTGGCAAATTAATTTGGCATTTGAACAAAATCGGTATTGTCTGATAAATATGTTTTTTTTGGTCTATTAGTTGACCATGGACAGTGGTCATTGAAGTTGAGTCTAGATTTGGCATCAGTTGTTAAAGCTCCCATAACGCAAACTGTTTCTGCATATCTGATGTTAATCTGGAGTACTTATAGAGTAGTTTTAGATCTTTCATATATATCCGAAGAGTCTTTAGTTTAATCAGATTTATAAAAGACAGATCAGCTTTACTGATTCTTTCCTATAACGTACGAAAAAAATTGAAAAGAGGAGTTACGAGCTGCGAGAGGAGCTAGTCACTGCCTTGAAAATTGCAACTTTTAATTTTCCGTCGGTCTTAGTACACGATGTAACTACAGAAGAGTCAAGTTTTAAATAGAAAAAATAACGAAATTCTTTGGTTATTTTTAGCGTGATGCTAAAACTCTAATCATTCAATGGTTTGTGCTAAATTATGCTAAAAGTGCTAGCGCCAGACCCAGAGATCAGCTGAACGGATTCCAAAACGGTACGAATCAAATGTTTAACTCTAGGGGAGCTGGAAAATTAGCATAATATTTTCAAAAAAAGTGGAATGTCCCTTTAAGAAGAAACTTTTCTGAAAGGCATTTAACTTTCGTGAAAAATGCTGGCGCTGGCTGGCAACTTAAAAAAAAAAAAAACTGGTGGGGAAAGAGTCTTATAAGCATAATAAAAAACAATTTGTGTCTATCTTTTACATTTAACTTTATAAACTTTATAAATTCATTGAATTTACTTAAAATAATCTGTATAACTACTGCAAATTGAATATGAAACATTAATTTATTGCAGTCTTAATATAGCACATATTAATGTTAGACCCGGTCTGATATTCACAGCAGTTTGAAACTCTTTATGCCATCTGTCTATTTTACCCATATACAGTATACTTGAAGTGGAGTGGATTGAGGCTTTCTGCCCGCTAGAGCATTTTTCCTGCGGTTGGCGTAAGTTTTTTGTTGTTTACAATGGAACTTCCACGCTTTTAGAGAATGCCAGCAGCTGGTGTTTTTTGTCCGCGCTGGACAAAGTGTAAGATGGTCTAGGGTTCCAGTGGCATTTTATGACATAAAAAATGCCATGTTTGAGTAAACCAAAAAGTTAACCCAACCCAGTCACCATGTCTGCATGTTTCCTCAGATGCAAAATCACTTTCAGCTCTCTAGCGAAGCATGTCTTTGTTCATCCTTGACGTTCAGCTCAGTTTAAATAAAGTACTTTATCACTGATCTATCAGTGCTCACAATCACTCCACTGGATTAACATCAGACTTACCTGCACCGCAGCTAAGCCCTCCAATCACAGCTCTCTAACCGTCATCACTTTAGCTTCCAGCTGGAGTGGCGTAGTCACGCTAACTATCCAGGCCGCGTTATAATGAGAGCGTCTCAGATGTGCCGTTTTTTTTTAAACTGAACGTTTAGCTGCTGCTTTACAGTCAGCGTGATTCTGACCTTGCTAAAAGATCGATCCCTTTATTCAGAGGAAGCCAAGTCTGCCCTTACTGAGAACACTAAGCTCCCATTAGAATATGAAAAGATTTTCTTATTCTTGGAAAACCAACAGAGATTTTTTTTGCCTTTTCTTCTTTAAATTGGCGAAATTAAAAGAAAGGGAAAGGACATCAAAGGCAAATTGGAGTGATTTGCATGTAGATGTTGAAAGAGAGCGCCTTTAATGTGTTGTTGTGGTGTTTTCTCTGAAAGCCCGCCGTCCAAAGCACACTCTTGTGACCAGCAAAAAAAGATTTTAGACAGCTGCAATTAAAACACAGAAGAATTAATTATAGTCAATAAGGCTTTTATGGGAATTAGCTAGGCAAGATTGACTCTTGTTTCAAATCTCTCTTGCTTTAAAGCTCCCCTGCTTTGAAAGCTCTGCTTTTTGCACCTATGGACATCTGACAGGGAATGTTTCACACACAAGAAAAGACAGATACAGTCTAATAATATGTGTAAGAAATGTGAGACCGTAACAATCAGATCTGTCCACACTCTTGTAGGTTAGCTGTGCTAATTTTGTGATTATGATCATCATGCAGACAGTCATTTTCTGACCTCTATTACTAGTTAAGGCAATTTGATATATGTATATCCATTGCTTAGTACAAGCCTCCTATATATATAATTTGATTTTAATTGATCCCTGACTTTTGAAGCATCTGTAGGATCTATGTTCTGTCATCGGGCCAACTCGGCGCACTCATCAATATCACTAATGCGGCATTGATCATTACCAGAGCAGCTTAAAATAAAATCATAAATGCACACGCTCGCCCTTTTCCCTCCGTGCGTTATTCTGAGCATCGTGTTCTCAAAGGATGACACTTTCATTTCCCAATTGCGCACCCATGCTCTGTTTAACATTACGGATCATTAACAGTTACAAATCACCTTGGTGACCAGTTGTCACGGTTACCTGCAGTGTGACCCAGCTGTGATTGGCCTGCTCTGCCTTCAGAGTAAGGCCAGGATAATTTAATATCCAATCAGGTAATAGGCTGTTTTAGAGACTGTGTTTGTGTAAATCAGGCAGGGGGGCTTAGAGCAAGGCGGGGGATTATTTTAGGAAATGCTGTTTAATTATGTGAGCAAACCTTTGTGGATGGCCTCAAGTTATTCAATTTAGGAATTAATTCAGCACATAAAAAAAGATCATAAAATCTAAGCAGCCCCTGAGCGCTTATAAATATGTGATCTGTGTGAGAGCGGAGAAAATACAAATATATAATAATACATTTGTAGCAAATACATTATGCTTGATCTGACCTGCTATTAATTGGTTAAAAGACTAGCAATTAGCGCTATACTTAAATTCACACTTTTAAAAGCAATGTCAAAACATGTGCATTACTTTGTTCAAAAAGTTCATCCAAAATTAAATCATCAGAAATTCTTATGTGACACCCATAATGTATAAAAATATCCATGCTGTGTTTTTGAAAATAAATAATAATCTTAGGGCTTGACATTAACGGTAAATAACACGGGGCGTAAACGTTAACGCTTGATGCAAGGCGTGTCTAAAGCGTGGCCAACAGCCAATCACAGTGGCCGCAACACATGCTCCTCTGTTCCCTTTCAATACGGTTCACTTCGCATTGCGTCAGTTTGCTGACGCTATGGGGGAAACTCCTGTTTACTCCGTGATTGAAGCCTATTGGTTAACGTCTGTAGAAAATACAGACCAATGACGTTTGAGCCCGCGCGGGGGCGTGGCACACGTCCCTATATAAGCCGGTGAAATACGTCAAGAGCTCATTACTTTTCTCCTTCAGCGCGAACCTTCTCGCTGCTCCGAAGAAGAAGCCCTTACTCGCCGTCGATCCAAGCACTGCAGCGGACTACAACACACCAGCGTGTTCCCCTGCCGCTTTCCGGTGAGACTAAAAGAGAGTATCTAAAAGAGCAGAAGCGCGTTGAGATAATGTCGCTTCGGCATTGCGGCTCCTGCCGAGCCCCTTTGCCTGTGGAGGATTTCCACAAGGAGTGCGTCATCTGTCTGGGTCCTGCCCACGCCGAGGCCGTACTCGCCGAGGCGGGCTGCGCCCACTGCGAGCTCCTTCCTATCGCGGTGCTGCGCTCCCGCCTCGAGATCTTTAAACGGAAGGCTTCCCGTGCTCTCCCGCCTAAACAGCAGCGGAGCCGTGAAGCTGGAAGACGCCCTGAGACCGAGTCCACGCCGGCTCATCCCCCGCGTGCTCTGTCTCCCCGCCGTCACCCTGTCACCTTCGCCCATGAAGACCTGCGGGCCCCCTGCCGAGTGCTAGCGGCATGGTTTCCTTTGGGTCCGGTGACAACTTGGAAGTGATGTCATCCTCTGAGGAGTTAGAGGATTGGGCGGCTTCGGATGACGACGCCCACGCAGCCGCCGCTGATGAACCTACCGAGTCGCGTCCTCACGACTCTGAGCTCATCCGCATCTTGACGCAAGCTACGGCGGAGCTCAACATCAAGTGGTCGCCGCCGTCAGAGCCTCAACTCAGCCGGTTGGACGAGTGGTTTCTGCAGCCCGGGCGCCGTCAATCGTCCCGCCAACGGCCGGCGCCGTTTTTCCCTGAGGTTCACCAGGAGCTCACCAAATCTTGGCGTGCTCCCCACTCCACCCGAGCTCAGAGCGCCGTCTCCCACGTCCTTTCCGTAGTGGACGGCGCCGACGAACACGGCTACTCCAAGATGCCGCCGCTCGAGGAAACTGTCGCCGCCCATCTCTGCCCGTCTTCAGCCGGCGGATGGAGGGCGAAGTTGAACCATCCATCAAAGCCCTGTCGCCTGACATCGACCCTGGCGTCAAAATCTTACGCCGCTGACGGCCACGCTGCATCCGCTCTCCATACGATGGCGGTGCTGCAGGTATACCAGGCAAAGCTCCTCCGTGACATGGACGAGACAGGTCCGGACCCGTCGACCTTTCAGAACCTGCGCAGCGCGACTGATCTGGCCCTTCGCGCCACTAAAGTCGCCACTCAGGCTGTAGGAAGAGCCATGGCCAGCCTGGTTGTTCTGGAGAGACATCTGTGGCTGAACTTGACGGAGATAAAGGACACGGATCGGGTTGCCCTTCTTGACTCGCCCGTGTCACCGCCGGGGCTCTTCGGCTCCGCTGTGGAGGGGTTCACCCAGCGCTTCACTGAGGCACAGAAATCGTCGCAGGCTATGCGGCATTTTCTACCTAAACGATCTGCCTCAGCGTCTGAGACCGGCCGCCCAAAACCGCCGCCAGCTCAACGCCCTAAGCCAGCACCAGCTCAGCCCCAGCAGAGAGCTGAACCGGAGGTCAAGCGCCAGCGTCCTGCACGACCGGCTGGCCCGCCTCGACGCCGCGGTCCCCGTCCTCGGATTACGCTGGACCCGACGCCGGCGCCGCCTCCCTGAAGAGAGTCTGAGGAGGAAAAGAGGCTCTGGTCCCGCTTCGGCCGGCCCGCCCTCGAAAGTTCTGCGTGTTTCAGTCCCCTCGGGCGCTGGACACACCCTCGCTGTAACAGCGAAACACAAATTTTTACCTTTTCACAAAAAGAGCAAATTTCCTCCTCTGTACACACAAACACACACACACGGCTTAACGTCCATAAGCATATCGACGCTCGCCGTCAAATTTCACGTTTGGCAATCCACCCCCGGTATGCCGGGCTGGATTCTAAACATAATCCAACACGGTTATTCACTCCAATTCGCCCGGAGACCACCCCGGTTTCGCGGCGTTCTCTACACCACTGTCCCAGACGATCGTATGCAGATCCTCAGGGAAGAGGTGCGTTCTTTATTACTAAAAGACGCGATAGAGACGGTCCCGGCGGATCAAAGCGAATCAGGCTTTTACAGTCGTTATTTTCTCGTTCCAAAGAAAGACGGCGGCCTCAGACCGATATTGGATCTACGCGTTTTGAATCGCGCTCTTGCCAAACGGCCGTTCAAAATGCTTACAGCCAGACGAATCATGGCGTTAATTCGACCGGGCGATTGGTTCATATCAGTGGATCTGAAAGACGCTTACTTTCACATTCCGATAGCGCCACGTCACAGGCCGTTCCTAAGATTCGCGCTCGACGGGACAGCATACCAGTACAAAGTTCTGCCCTTCGGATTATCTCTGGCACCACGCACATTTACCAAATGTGCGGATGCGGCTCTCGCCCCTCTCAGACAGAGCGGCATCCGCATATTGAATTACCTCGACGATTGGCTTATTCTAGCACAGTCAGAGAGGGAAATTACTGCGCACAAGACCGTTGTACTCCAGCATTTGGAGAATTTGGGGTTCAAAATCAACCTCCAGAAGAGTTTGCTCACCCCCACGCAGCGAATCGCGTTCTTAGGCACGACGCTCGACTCATTAAAGATGCGGGCATGGCTTACACAGGAACGCGCGCTCACGGTCAGACGCGAGGCGGCATCGTTCAAAGCGGGTTCACATCTCCCTCTCAAACGATTCCAAAAAATGTTGGGTCTGATGGCAGCAGCATCCCCACTAATACCGTTGGGAATGCTGTTCATGAGGCCGCTTCAGTTTTGGTTGAAAGCGAAAGTTCCGCCCCGTGCTTGGTTGTCGGGCCGCTTATTAATCAAAATCACGTACAGCTGCGTGAAAGCGCTTTCGATATGGACATCCCCTCACCTTTTCCTCTCGGGCACGGAGCTCGGCTCCGTGAGCAGGAGGAAAGTGGTGACTACGGATGCGTCTGCGACGGGTTGGGGCGCTCACTGCGACGGCGAGCTCGCCTTCGGTGCGTGGAACAACCAGTTGTCTCAGCTACATATCAACCACCTCGAGATGTGGGCGGTTATCTTGGCGCTACGACACTTTCGACCGAAACTCCAACATCAACACGTTCTAGTGCGGTCGGACAGTATGACGGTGGTTTCGTTCATAAACCACCAAGGAGGGCTGAGATCTCGCTCCCTATCTAGGCTGGCGAAACGGCTTTTATTATGGGCTCACGCGAACGTACGTTCGTTAAAAGCGACTCACGTACCGGGTGTAGCCAATACGGGTGCAGACATTCTCTCGCGCAACGGTCCGCCGCCGGGAGAATGGAGACTGCATCCTCAGACGGTCGAGAGAATATGGACCGTCTTCGGCCGGGCGGAGATCGATCTGTTTGCATCAGACGAGAACGCGCATTGCCCGATCTTCTTCTCGAGACATCACGATGCCCTGTCGCAAGCATGGCCGGCGTGTCTTCTGTATGCCTTTCCTCCGGTGGCCCTGTTACCACAGGTCCTTCAGAGGATAAGAGAGACGAAATGCGCGATAATTCTGGTCGCCCCGTTTTGGCACAATCAACCATGGCTCCCCGACCTATGGCAGCTGAAAACATCAGCACCATGGCCAGTACCGCTGAGGAAAGACCTCCTATCTCAGGCGAGAGGGACGATATGGCATCCACAGCCGGAGCTATGGAATCTACACGTTTGGTCTCTGAACGGCAACCATCACGCCTTTCAGGACGAGTGTTAAATACTCTAACTGAAGCTAGGGCCCCATCTACCAGGCGCCTTTACGCTCAAAAGTGGTCTATTTTTTCTGATTGGTGCACGACGAAAGACTTAAACCCAAACACCTGTGAAGTGGAGCATATTCTCTCCTTTCTGCAGGAAATGCTGGACAGCGGTCGCGCGCCCTCGACGCTTAAAGTGTATGTGGCGGCGATAACGGCGAATCACGCCCTTATCGCCGGTCACACCGTGGGAAAACATGATCTCATCATTAAATTCCTCAGAGGCGCTCGCAGACTAAACCCACCGCGACCTAACACGGTCCCGTCTTGGGATCTGTCCACGGTCCTGAAAGCGCTGCGCGGTCCCCCTTTCGAGCCCCTCGAACAGGCTGACCTGCGCGCTCTCTCGTTTAAAACCGCTCTCCTCCTGGCGTTGGCATCGGTTAAACGAGTGGGCGATTTACACGCGTTTTCAATTGACCCGTCGTGTCTGGAATTCGGTCCTAACGATAGCAAAGTGATCCTTAGACCGAGAGCAGGATACATTCCTAAAGTTTTGACCACGCCATTTAGAGTTCAGGTGGTTTCACTTCTCGCCCTTCCGACGGCGGACGGCGAACAAACCCCGAACACGCTCTGCCCCGTCAGAGCGTTAAGAATATACACGGACCGTTCTGCCTCATACCGCAAGTCAGATCAGCTGTTCGTAAGCTTCGCGCAACATTCCTTAGGTATGCCGCTCACTAAACAGAGGCTATCTAAATGGATCGTCGAAGCCATTGCTTTGGCTTACGCCTCCCTGAATGAACATTGTCCAGTTGGTTTAAAAGCTCACTCCACAAGGGGTATGGCTTCATCTTGGGCTTGGTCTACAGGGATTTCTATCGTTGACATTTGTAACGCGGCCGGCTGGTCCTCGCCGTCTACGTTTGTCAGATTTTATAGCCTGGATGTCCCTGCCTTACAAGCACAGGTCTTATCGGCTTAATGATTCACGCGACTGCGTTTCTGTATGCTTTCACGGTGCGTTGCTAGCTCACCGTCATGGCTACCTATTAATAATTCACGCACAGCTCGCGGCGCGCTCAGGGAACCCGCCGTCTCGTGCTCTATTGTATATGCATCATGGTGCGTTTAGAAACTTCACTGTATGCGTATTACTGTCTCATATATGGTGCTTACACTTGCGCTCGCTCGAGCTATGTATATGCTGGGTTAGGGCCACATGCAGTGTCTCTCCGGTAAGGGCACCTCAGTCCGTTGTGTATGCACGGCGGGATGGGATTACGTTCCCCCATAGCGTCAGCAAACTGACGCAATGCGAAGTGAACCGTATTGAAAGGGAACGCTTAGGTTACTCACGTAACCCCGGTTCCCTGAAATAACGGGAACGAAGCATTGCGTCGCTGGCCGTGCTACAAACGTCTACGCAGCGAGTGTTATTCGGCTGCGCGCTTCAGTCGAATAATAATGAGCTCTTGACGTATTTCACCGGCTTATATAGGGACGTGTGCCACGCCCCCGCGCGGGCTCAAACGTCATTGGTCTGTATTTTCTACAGACGTTAACCAATAGGCTTCAATCACGGAGTAAACAGGAGTTTCCCCCATAGCGTCAGCAAACTGACGCAATGCTTCGTTCCCGTTATTTCAGGGAACCGGGGTTACGTGAGTAACCTAAGCGTTCTCCAGTCTTGCATAAACGTAACTGACTGGTTCTGCACTAGGTTATTTGCATAAGGCAACATGATTGGCGCTTACATTTTCAACTTCTTCCGCAAGCAACGGCAGTGACATGACGCCAACATATCCACAATTCAGTTCGACAATGCATGATGTCACCCATTCAAAGTAAATGAGAAGCGTTACTGGTTACACCCAGTGTGAATGTACTGTAACACCCCCCAACCCACCAACTGCGGGTAGGTTTCAGCTGTGGTGGGTATAAAACAGACACTCCCGCTTGTCAATTTGGCAGGTTGAATTTAACTTTTAATTGTAGTTTTTTAAACGTCATGTGAAATAATCGTGGGCAACCTTCCGATCTCTCTATTAAAAGCCAATACGAAATGACTTAAAATGCAATTCATCGGCCGCTAGAGGTTGGCTCCAAAAGGGAATCAATTCCCATATAGACCTCCATGTTAAAATGCCCAACATTACAGTAGAAAATAATATGTTTACAGCCTGGTACAAAAAGTGATTTTGGTCTATATAGCTAATTTTTGCCCTTCATGACAACTGTGAGGGGGTGAATTTTTTATAACTCATCTGTTTAAATGATATTAAGCCTTAAAGTTCTGCATAATTAACTCTTTCCCCGCCAGCGTTTTAAAAAAAAGTTGCCAGCCAGCGCCAGCATTTTTCATGATTTTCACAAAAGTTTAATGCCTTCCAGAAAATGTTCTTCTTTAATTATATAAACAAACAATATATCAAATGAAAGAACAAACCCTCTGCTTTCAAACAAAAAAACATTAGTTCTCTTTTTATCACTTATCAAATATGGGTAAGGTTTCTTCAAAAACACTGTCACTAGAATCGAGCTAGGCGTGTGTGGTTTCAGCAACCAGCCACCACAGCTTCACCCATGTCCCGCCTTTTTACCCATTTCGGTTATCAGCGAGTGATGCCCAGTGATGCACGGCCAAAAGGGTTTTTAATCAAGGATTTGAAAGGGTTTTTAATCAAGTAGTGACTCTAAATCAAGTCCACTTTAATCATATAAAATGTATGTTTGAGACAGAATTGTGGCCAGTGAAAATTCTGAGTGGCTAGTAACTTATAACTGGAAAACCACTAGCCACTGTGGCTTGTAGGCTCTCCTGATTTTGCCAAGTGGTTGATGTCCTCAGGGCAACATTATGTTTACCCTGGGACATCATTTCAATCAACCAATCAGACTTTAGAAATAAGTTTACAATTTGTTTAAGTTTAGGATTAGCTGCTTCTAGACCAATTTTTTTCACTTATCATGTCCCCCTGATTTTAGGGTTTGGTTATGGTAAGGGTTGGGGTTTGTTGTGGGTTTAGGTTGTATTTACAAAAATGTTGTCCTTGGGTAAACACAGTATGTTGGCCTGAGGACATCTCTTACTTAGCAAAATCAGTTCGAGCGTGGCTTGTAAGCAAAAACGTTCATGTCAAACCCTGATCTTATGCATAAGTGTAGTAGTTTAATTGAGCATTGATGTGAAAATCAGGTCTTTAGTAAAGCATTTACTCATTTCTAAACAACATACGTAAAACATTTACATATCGAATTGATATAGAGCAGCCATTCTTGTTTCCTGATTTCAGTGATAAAAGGAACTTTATTTATTGACATACAGTATTTTAATTTGATAAGTTATTTGTGATCTGCGATCATATGATGACATGTAAAAGCAAAAAGTTGAATAACACCCAAAATAGATATATCGGAGTGGTAAGAAACCACTCCAATATATCTTTTTCGGGTGTTATTTAATAAACTACATCAGATCTATATCACGAGTTGGGACACCGTGTTTGCACTGTTTCTTTTATTTTACCAGAGCTGCAAAATAGCAAGAGATAGTCTGAGTACTGTGTGCTGAGAAAACATATTGCCACTGTCGTTTTCTGCGACTGATAACAACCACAACGACCACTCAGCATTAAAAATAACAAATCCCAGTGCCGGATCACCACTCATTATAACATGCACTGACAAAATGAAAATTCTTGCTCAACAATTGGATACGCGTCTGTATTAGATCCCCGCATCCCTGCTGCAGTCGGACCAAAAAACCAATGAAGATGTGGCCATAGTGTAATTGATGCATTTAAGTGAAAATACGCATTGTCGGCAAGACATAACACAACACAGAAACTAGTAATAGTCCTAATGACCTCCTTATGCTGGAACAAATCTGTCATTGAAATGTACAGGTATGTACGTGTCTGGACTCATGGATGCATTTTCAGGCAGTTGAAAATGCATGTCTTGCCTTTAAGCGTATGCTAATGTATGGCAATCAGGGCTGAATTTATCTAACTGTACCGTACTTCAGATAGAGAATGGGTAAGATGGATAGAGGATAAAAGGATAAAAGTCGGAGAGAAAAAGAGAGGGGGTATATAGAGAAGAAAATCTATTCGCTTTAATGTGTGTGCTAGTCATACAGTATAATATGAGATGTGCCCATTGCCCAAGGAAAAGTGGCATGCTGCCACATTCGACCTTACCCACTGTGCTACAGAGAGATAGGAAAGCCGTGAGACAGACAGAGATGCAGAACCCCCTGTGGAGCACAGAGTTGAGCTTCAGGCATGAAGTGGCCTACCAAACTGAAGCTGTCATCAAGGTCTTCACACAGCAGGATATCTGCTAGACCTTTAGTCTTGCAGAGTATACTTACAGCAAAGAGATGTGTCCCCTAGTTCTTACTGTATGTCAACAGCCAAGTTACATAAATCAATAAGAGGACAACTAATTGTAATGATGAGGATGCATTTTAATGCATCCATTTCTCTTGCATGGAACAAAAGCAAGATGTTAATTAAAGAGGAATGTATTTGTATCATTAAAGATAAGACTAAAGATTTATTGAAGGTTAAGCGACCCCTTTCGTGTTCTTTGCTGCAATGTCAGCAAGTGTTTAACCGTCTGTTTCGCTGTATCTGAATGACCACACACAAAGGTAATCCTCTCTCTAATCAGATTTATCTTGTGTTATCCATCCTGATAACTGTGCTTACCACAGTGGCTGTAATTTACAGAATATATAAATAAGAGCTGAGGTAGCTGTGGTTCAAGAAAGCTTGGCTAGCGTTTATTTGCATACAGCTCCGCTCTCTGTGTAATGCTGCAAGGTGTAACTGATTATATTGTTTACAATGGTGACAACCACAGGGAGCTTTGAAAGTGCAGTGGTCAGCAGCGGTCCATTGGGTCTTTATGAGCATACGTGTGTGTCTTCGGGGACAAATTTGTTGCACAAATCAGCTTAAATCCTTTGGGGAATGTCCTTAAAGGAATAGTGAGTAATAGTAATAACTTAGTATTATTTTAGGGGTTAAAGTTGGGTTCCATTTACAACCCAGATTGCACCTAGGTGTGTTTCTTGTGGGGGTGCAATATGTCCCCAAAAATATAGGAAAACCGAATATCACCTACTTTGCGGAGTCCAGCGAATGATGTTTTAATAAATAAACAGCTTTGTTGGTTCAAGCAGTTTAATGAAAAAGGTTGCAAAAAGATTTCTTTTACATTAGAGGCCATTAACTGGCACAAGGACAGTAGACGCGGCAGTTTTGTTTGTGTGAAAAGATAATGCAATGCATTAATGGTAACACCAGTTGACTTATCGAACATTACGTTAGTGTCTTACGAAGTATTTAACCACTGGTTGCTCCAAGGCACTATTCTTATCATTAAAGAAATTGTAATAGTCAACTGTCTTGATAATGAAAAAGTTGCAGGTTCAAACCTAGGTTATGTAGAGATCCTAACCTATCCAAATTAGTCTGTGCATTAAGATCTTTTGTACCTGACTTTACCCCGAGGCATCAATAAAATATTTCTATTTTTTTTTTTTTTGTGCATAACATTGATTTTGCTCTCTGTCGCACTTGTCTTTGAAAATAATTTAATTACTGGTAGCCCCCAGGCACTGTCCTTCCAATAAATGTAGAAGTTTGGACAGGGAAAGGAAATTGTGATGGCCCAATAGATGAGAATTTAGACTGCTATTAGAAGAACTGCAGGTTCACTTCAAGTTCATGGAATGCAAGTTCAATCCCAGATAAGGCACTTGAGCTATTGCAGTAACTGAGACAGTTGTTCCGCCTCGGAAGAGCGCTGCAGATCCACACGAGCATCTGAAATTGAACCGTCGTCTTGTTTGTCAGTCCGTGGGAAATAATCTGTGAGTTGAGGGTTGGGAGCTGTCAGTAAAAACTCACCAAAATTTTCTCTCTTATATACCCAGTTCAGATCTCGGTCCTATGGTGTTAATGGGTGAACATATGTTTCTAGGGGTGCACTCACATTATTCAAAACAAACCATGCCCCAGTGCGATTGTCCCCCCTCTCATACTCCTCCAGAAGCATGCACTCACACTGTACTTTTATCGATCTGAGCCCAGGCGTGCTTTCGTCATTAGGATGTGATTGTTTTGAAAAAAGCAGTAAAGCAATCTCTTAACACTGGAACCCATCGTAATGTTTAGTCTGTGTTTTTTATTCTGAGTCGTTTTGTGTGTGATTACACACACCCCTCTCACATGCCATCATATTGCTTAGTTTATCTGTCACGTGTGCAGCTCGGACATTCACGTAGCGCTGCTGCACGCATCAAAAGGTTTTTACGGAGGGTGATGAAGGTGAGTGGTTGCTCAAGTGAACCGTGCTCAAGCCCACCTCTGAAACCCGACCAGGGCACGATTAACCAAACTGCGCCCGGGCTTGGTACAGAGCGATCACTAGTCAAAGGAACCAGGCTTTGGGGGTCAAACGCACCCGAGCGTTGTTTGGTTTAGATAATGTGAGTACGCCCTAACTGATTAAACCAACCCATTCTCACCAAAAAGCGTACAAATGACACGCAGTGTGATTATCGTGCAATAGATACGCCAAATTCCGATTTTGCGTGCATATGATACGCCAGTCCTTCCCATTCACTTATATGGCGAATCGTTTCGTGACGTTTTATTTATTGTTTTCTCATTTGTGTTCTGTTTTTTAAACCATTTTCGCTTGGGTTTAGGGTTAGAACAACTTTTTGTTATATAAAAATGACATCCTAACCCAAACCCCAACTCTAACCCCAACTCCAAGCAACCATGGCTTAAATATAGATAAAAACTTAGAGAAACCTGTATATTAAATAACCTGCTTAAACAAATGTGAAATCTAACCCTTAAACCCAAGCGAAAATGGTTTAAAAAACAGAAAACAAATGAGAAAACAATAAATAAAACGTCACGAAACGATTTGCCATATAAGTGAATGGGAAGGACTGGCGTATCATATGCACGCAAAATCGGAATTTGGCGTATCTATTGCACGATAATCACACTGCGTGTCATTTGTACGCATCTTGGTGAGAACGGGTAGGATTAAACCTGGGTCTTTAACGCATACCATAAAAAATGTGAAATCAGTGTCCTGTGTAACTCTGTAGTCCTCAGTAGTTTTGAAATCAGGATGCATGTGTGGACTGTTCACAAAATGGTCAGAAAATGGTCCCCAGCTGTCACTTGAGCCGTACCATAAAAATATATGGATGTATTGTCATTGATGCACAGAAATGCACAGATTTCAGGATTGTCTTCCTGAAATGCACAGATTTGAAAAGCTCTGTGTCCCTGATTGGCCAGCTAATCTGTACATCGTGATTGGCCTGAGATGGTTTGATCACAATGCAATGCTAACAGGAGTTAACTTACAGGCTGTGAGTCCGAAGCGGGAGGGATTATGATAATGTCCGTCTTGTGTAAATCACCAATCCCAGGAAGTAAACTGTTGCCTACAATCCTAGTGTTTTTTGTAGTCCAAGAAAAGAGATTTGCGTTCATCGCGTCATCATTTACTTTGGGGTTTGTATCTTTTGCATATCGTTGTAAAAACATGAATTGGACAATAGGTGCTCTTTAATAATGGAAAACTTTAAGGATTTAATATCATTTAAATGGATGAGTTTAAAAAAAAATTCACATTTGTCATAAAGGGCAAAATTATCAATTTAGACCAAAAACACTTTTTTTTGTACCAGGCTGTGAACACATTTATTACTGCTGTAAAGTTCGGCATTTTAACATGGGGGAGCTCTAGACTCCCTTTTGGAGCCGGTCTCCAGAGGCTAGTCGATAAATTGCAGTTTAAGCCGTGTTGGCTTCACAATAAAGATTGGAAGGTTTCCCCTTAGGCACTACCCTTTTAGAAAGTAGTACACCTTTGCACCTAAAGAGTTTATATTGGTACCTCAGCAGTATATATTTGTACCAAAGAGTATATATTAGTACCTTAAAGGTACATTTTGGTAGCAAATGTAAACATATCTGTACCTAAATGGTACATTTTAGGAAACTTTCCCCCATGTGGGACAATTTTTCGCTGATATTGTATGTTTCGATGTGTTTTCTCAAATCTGTTGTAAATCTTGAATGCCATGTAAGCTGTCTACCCATAATTTAAAATACTATATTCATGCTTCTGACATGAAAGATGTTAATAGTAGTCATCAAAATGATGGTGTTTATTAATGGGTTAAACTGGGAATGTTTTGGGCCCTGTGAATATCAGCATTGGCCCTGATTTTACCCAACATTTCTATGTGCATTACAGTACATTTTTAAAAACTTTCTATTGTACTGTACTTTCAGCTAGCTTGAACCATTTCTTTCATACTTTTATATAATCTAAAGCACATTGTTTTACTAAAAGAACCATTTTTGAAACAAAAAATGTTGTTGAAGTTTTTTTTTAATGGAACCTTTTAGCAAAAAATGGTTCTTCTGTGACAGAACCTTCCACAACAAGGTCTTAGTAGGTTTTTGAACTTACATTTAAATTGAATCAACTCCACCTCTGGATAAGGAGGTTGCCAGTATGCACATTCCTGACATATGACCTCATAACCTTTATAAGAAGTGCGTGTATATATCAAAGTATCTCTGACCCCCTTTTTTTGTCCACTGCAGCTTGACATAAAGCAGAAGATCCTGTCATAGTGGCAAAATCACTAGTCTTTCCCACTCTGGTAAGGTCACCAAGGGCAACGGGGTCTCAGAGTGTCATCCCTCCCACAGGCCTACTGTAACCTTCTCTGCAGTCAGGACACAGTACAGCGGGTTTCTCCATAGTGTCTGTCAGATCTGGTAAATTACATACCAGCCTGCAGCATGCCAGTGGTCTCCACCATACAAAGCCTTGGGCACATGAAACGAGCATTCATCTACACAAATACTCTCTTAGGTATTAATGCAATTCTTCTGTTGACTTCTTGTTGTGGAAGCTTTCATTCATTTTTCATAAAAATCAACCAACAGGTGGTGGGGAAAATAATTGTACATTTTTGTTGTAGCTAAAAGCATACATTTAAATGTGCTGCATAACTAGAATATCCCACCTGTTTTCATGCCTCATCACACAGTACATGTATTGATATATTGCATACATTGAAGTTTTTTTGAGCTCATGATTTAGTTTAAGGTGATGATAAGCGTTATTAGTTGTTTTTTCTTATTCATAAAGATTCCCTCCTGTTGTAAATTACTTAAAGAATGTAACTGCATTTAAAATGAATAAAGTTTAAGTTAGCGTAAAGTTTTAACCATTCCATAGAAACATTTCTTTGGATACTGGCATATTCATGTTATTCGAGTTAGGTTCAAAATGTGCTACATAACAGAAAAGACCGGGATGGTATTATAATATAGTGGAGCCGCATACAAAGAGATCAGAATTAAACCAGTGTGAGTTTGACTGTGAATGGAGGACGCTCTTGCGGACACACTGAAGGCTGTAATAAGACCTGTCAATAGCTTCTGGTGTTCCCATTCTTGCCTGCTTTCTTTGATCTGGTGTAATTATCGTGACAACAGGCGCAATATCCAGCGGGAGGCTCCTGAACTTTGATCAAACTTTCATTGCGTTCTCCAAATAGAACATGTTGAGCTTTTCAAAGATCTGTTCTTTAAAAGCGCCCTTCCATCTGTATCTGCATGCATATGTGGGTATTTATTTGTTTGGACAGACAGTGTGAAGACATCAGTGGTCGGTCTCTGCTTGTAGTCTAGCTCTTTATCTTTTCATTCTCTTTTCTCTTTGTTTTTATAGTGATAATTCACCCATAAAATGGAAATTTGTTATTTTCTCGCCTTTGTGTCACTGCAAATCGGCTTCTGAATAATTTTGATGAATTGTATGCTTTCAAGCTATATAAAATCTTTATGAAAGTTTTATAAAACTAGACCATTGTAATATTATTCCACATCTTCTGAAGAATGCTGGCTTTGTTTGAGAAACAACTAAATGTCAAAAGAAATGTTTTTATTTGTAATATTCTTTGTCAAACAAAACTTTGTTGGGTTTACTTAATTTTGGGTCTACTGTATTTCTCAAACCGTATGACTTCTGAAGATTTCAGATAAAGCCAGTCTGTAATGTCTCAAAATAGCAAAATGCAATACATTTATTCATTAAGCAGATGCTTTTATCTAAAGTGACTTACATATCATATGAGAAAATATGTAACATTTTGTCTAAAGGGCCAACAGTAGACTTGCCTACAAAGCTGTGTTTACAAAAAAGCGAATAGAGATGAATAGTTATATAAGTTAAACAAAGTAGAGGATCTGGGGCGGTTTCCAGGACAGGGATTAGACTAGTCCTAGACTAAAATGAATGTAAGAGCTGTCCAAACTGAAAACGGCTTGCACAGACATATCTTAAAATACATCAGTGCCCTTTGTTTTGCCTCAAAATGCACACAAGTAATGTTTTTAGTAAGGCATGTTTATTAGAACTAGTTATATTTGCTAATTAAACTAAGGCCTAGTCCTTTCTTAAGCTAATCCCTGTCAGGGAAACTGGCCCAAAGAGTTTTAATTTCAGAGATGTATCGATATATTATCCAATAATTGCTATCGGTCGATAAAAGCATTTATTCGCACTATCGCCAATAGTTTAAAAACAGCCGATAGTAATGGTCGATATATCCTGTCAATCAAAAGAGATCAGGAAAATGCAGTGAATTTGAGCTCTGTGTATAGAAAATGTTAAGAAACATCACTAGTTAAAGATTTAATATTAATGGTCATCATATGAATGAATAACATTAATAGAAAATGTTATATTTTGAATTTTGTTAATATAACCACCAAACTATCAGCATCGTTATCGGCAGAAATCAGTCTAAATAATCGGCTATTGGAAAAAATTATGGTACATCTCCTGTTTTATAATTATAATGGTGAATAATTGTAAATAAGAGGATATTTGTTTACTGAGTGAACTTTTCTTTGAAAAAGTGACTTGCCATAAATTATCAGAAAGCCATTTCTCAGGACAGTTATGTGCATTTGTCACTAATGAATCATTTCCATGAACTTTGGTGAGTGTGTGATTACAGCATATCTGAAATGACCCAATAAATAAATCAGTCTGTCCTCGTTTTACTAGTTCCCCTCTCCCTAGTCCCACAAGACCAAGGGAATCAGTATGCAGAGATGGAATGGGAATCTTGTGAGAAAGCAGGAATAGGGTCGGGAATGAAGCAGGATTAAGAGGCTAAAATGTGGAGAAGAACACCAGAGTGATATATAAAAGATTAAGTTATAGCGTATTATCTCGGAAAGCATGAAAGCACATATGGTGTCATTATAGATTACTTCAAAACACAAACAAACATGCAAGGAAAAGCCATCCTGATCTCACGGGAATTCAGATGTATATTTGTACGATTCACTTCATACGAATTCATACGAAGTGAATCATACAAAAACTTACGATTATCATAAATAAACAATAATGAAACCCCACCACTAACTCTAGCATCAAAGATGCAGACCATACAAAGAGGTATTGGTGTCATTGTACAAATTATTGTAAATTAGCCACCTCATAAAATACGTACACTGTAAAAAAATTTGCTGTAATTATGCAGCTGGTTACCAGTAACTTACTGTAGAAGATACAGACTTGTTAATGTTTAATGTCCATTTAACTTTAAACAAACTGTTGCCAGTAAATAACATAAATTTAAAATCTACAGTAAGTTACTGGCAACCAGCTGCCTGTAATACTGTAATTTCTACAGAATTGTTTTACAGTGTGTATGTAAAATACAAGATTGGGTTGCATAAGCACTAGATACAGCATTCTTTATGTGTATTAATTGACAATCCTTTAACACGACACATACCCATATGGTCACAGCTTCAGACTCATGAACAACATAACTGATTGCATTTGTTTTACAAATGGCACTATAGGTTAATCTGCACTGAAAGTAGCAAGCAGATGCAAATACGGTTTTTTACTTGTCCTGCTTTTTTACAAAAACATCACATGTAATTGTAATCATCATTTCTATCTATACACAGTACTGCTCACAATTATGTTATTTTTATCTCTGACCAGTTAGCATAAGTTTGTGTGTAAGATTATAAAAGGGGCTTAGGCTCCTAAGAAACACATTACACAACATTAAGAGAGATTAAGACCCAAATCAGGCAATGGTTGCCATGGAGACTTGGATCAAAGTTATTAATTTTCTGATGAGCGATCTAGTCAGAGATTTGGTAAAAGGGATTAACAGAATCTTCCTTTTTTTGCCCACTTTAAACAGGACAGGCACAGATGGTTTGTCAGTCTTTCTTGAGATCTGTCTCTTCTTCAGTTTTTCATGATTCAAATTCGCAAAAACTGTAAAGGTTAAGGCCAACCATGTCTTCATTAAGAATAAATTTGAGCCAAGTATTAGTGCAGAAGCCACTGCATAGCCTTTATTTCAAAAGGTCTTCTTTGCTCAAGTACTCGATAAATCAAAAGTACACTTTAGACTTTAATAAATATTCCATCATTAAAGTCATTGCTTATTCACCCCCGTGTCATTCCAATGTTGCATGTTGTTATTATTTTAGTGGAACATCTTTATATATATATATATATATATATATATATATATATATATATATATATATATATATATATATATATATATATATATATACAGTATATATATATATATATATATATATATATATATATATATATATATATATACTGTATATACACTCACCTAAAGGATTATTAGGAACACCTGTTCTCATTAATGCAATTATCTAATCAACCAATCACATGGCAGTTGCTCCAATGCCTTTAGGTGTGGTCCTGGTCAAGACAATCTCCTGAACTCTAAACTCAATGTCAGAATGGAAAAGAAAGGTGATTTAAGCAATTTTGAGCATGGCATGGTTGCTGGTGCCAGACGGGCTGATCCGAGTATACCACAATCTGCTCTGTTACTGGGATTTTCAGTCACAATCATTTCTAGGGTTTACAAAGAATGGTGTGAAAAGGGAAAACATCCAGTATGTGGCAGTCCTGGGGGCGAAACTGCCTTGTTGATGCTAAAGGTCAGAGGAGAATGGGCCGACTGATTCAAGCTATTAGAAGAGCAACTTTGACTGAAATAACCACTCGTTACAACCGAGGTATGCAGCAAAGCATTTGTGAAGCCACAACACGCAAAACCTTGAGGTGGATGGGGTACAACAGCAGGAGACCCCACCAGGTAGCACTCATCTCCACTACAAATAGACAAAATTGGAAAGTTGAAGACTGGAAAAATGTTGCCTGATCTGATGAGTCTCGATTTCTGTTGTGACATTCAGATGGTAGAGTCAGAATTTGGCGTAAACAGAATGAGAACATGGATCCATCATGCATTGTTACCACTGTGCAGGCTGGTGGTGGTGGTGTAATGGTGTGGGGGATGTTTTATTTGCACACTTTAGGCCCCTTAGTGCCAATTGGGCATCGTTTAAATGCCACGGCCTACCTGAGCATTGTTTCTGACCATGTCCATCCCTTAATGACCACCATGTACCCATCATCTGATGGCTACTTCCAGCAGGATAATGTACCATGTCACAAAGCTAGAATCATTTCAAATTGGTTTCTTGAACATGACAATGAGTTCACTGTACTAAAATGGCCCCCACAGTCACCAGATCTCAACCAAATAAAGCATCTTTGGGATGTGGTGGAACGGGAGCTTCGTGCCCTGGATGTGCATCCCACAAATCTCCATTAACTGCAAGATGCTATCCTATCAATATGGGCCCACATTTCTAAAGATTGCGCTCAGCACCTTGTTGAATCGATGCCATGTAGCATTGAGGCAGTTTTGAAGGCGAAATGGGGTCAAACACAGTATTAGTATGGTGTTCCTAATAATCCTTTAGGTAATCCATATATTATATACCTGTAAACAATGATATTTTCATAGTGAGGACTAGAGGTACATGACCTTTTAGATCCTTGAATTATCTTATAAATTTAATTCCAACAATGCTTTAAAATAAATACATTTTTTATGAATCTGTTGACTATTTGATTTAACATCTTTATCCAATGCTAGTAAGTTAGCCTTATGGGTCCAAGTACTTTCTTGGGTCACTGTATCCATAATGGAATTTATAATTTATCATTTTTTTATCATGTAGCTTCTCTGCTATGATAACCAGCAAGATGAATTGTAATGTTTTCAGTGAAGTCTCATTGGGTTCAATGTGAAGATTAAGTGTTCCAAATCCGGGCTTCCCATGTGGGAATGAGAGCGATACTTCCTATGATCCACAGCGGCATCCTTTCCGATCAGTGTGTTTATGTGTGTGGTCAGTGGCTGGTGGTGCTTTTCTAATCACGTAGGACATACAGTATGTGGAGTGTTTGGAGATGAGTGGGTGTGTTTGACGCTCACAGACTGCAGACAGAGAGTGGGAGTAGTTTGAAAATCACAAGACATAGTTTAATGGTGTACACTTAAAAATAAAGATGCTTAAAGGGTTCTTCACAGCGATGTCATAGAAGAATCCTTCCTGTCAAAGGTTTTTTTTCTTTATATTTAAAAAACTATTATAGTTGTCTCTTCATTAGAATATAAGGCATTTCTGCAAATAGTTATTCACTTTTTTATATTTTGTATTTTTATCCTTTTAACACAGCATTAGTTTGGGGTGAGAGTGAGACCATCTGTTACCGATCAATGGCAGAAGGAGAGTGTTAGAAAAACCTGTCTGAAAACCATCCTTTTATTTTTTTTGCAGTTATGTTTGGTGAAGCTTTAGTGGTGCAAAATTGATACCCTTGAGCTTTCAAGAAACAGTAAATCTGAATAATAGATTCTTCATACTGTGGATGTATAAACCTCCCACTATAACACATAAAACACGCACACCTTCGCACTTGAAGCAATAGAAGGCAGTATCTATTAATGAACGGGGCATTGTCTGGTGAATAAAAGCTTGGCTGCTTACACTTTATTGATCCCTGAGGGGAAATATGGTGCTAAATGGCTGCTACATCAAACACAGTGCACAAACACTTAGCCTCGCACACACACAGTTAATTGCATAAATCTACGTATAAGCAGGCAATAGACTACTCACCCTCAAATGAACTTGCGTGAAACGGAGGTAGTGGGTTGTTTGTGCGATTTATTTAGGCGCTTCCTCGTCTATGGAACAGTCACAGGAAGTCAAAGCTACTTTAAGTGTAGACCTGAAGGCTCAACCTTTGTTTTTTAATGATTTAGGGGCAGTTTCCCGGACATGGTTTATGCTAGTCCCATACTAAAATGCACAGTTGAGCTGCCTTCATTTGAAAACATCTTGCCCTGACATATCTTTTGTCTCAATATGCATACCATTATTGTTGTTTTTTGTAAGGTATGTTCGTAAAAAGTACTTTAAGGTTCTAAAATGACTAAGGGTTAGACATGGATTAATTGAGAGCCTGTCCGGGAAACTGCCCCATATTGTTTAAAATCAGGGCATGCAGAATTAGCTTTTTGGACCAAAAGAATAGACATAATATTTAGTTATATTAATATATTTATCTGCATGTATATTTAATACTTAATGCAGGGATCGACATTCGGGACAAGTGAATGTTTTGAATAGGCAAGTGAGAGAACATTTGAATTGCAACCTAAACGTGCAAAAGAAGCAAAATGTGAATCGCCCCTTATTCTGCAAAACCTTATTCTACATCCCTAACCCTTCCCATTTATACCAATATTTAAAATTAACAACTACTTCACTAAGTATTAATAAGCAGTTAGTTATTAGTGAGAATTGGACGCTAAAATAGGACAAGAAAAATGTATATACTTTTATATTATTTATTCAAGCCATCTCAAGCTAATCCTTGTATCATTCACTAAATATGATTTAAAAAGTAATTAGTAATAAGTAATTATATACTTTTTTAAAAGAGTAATTTGTACAGTAATCTAATTACATGATTGAAGATGTAATTAGTAACTAGTTGGGGTGCAAAGGTTTAAACTACTCACGGTTCGGTGTGTGTCGCTGTTTAAGGGTCACGGTTTCGGTACATTTTGGTGTGTGTGTGTGTTTAGGGGGACAAAAGGGCTACTGTCAAATTCAAAGAAAATAAAATTGTTCATTGGGTTACAAACACCTAACACTTTGGTCACAACAGGCTTCTTTACAAAAATAAAAACCTAAGCTGTTTTTAACCTCTGGCAAAATCTAAATTTTCACTTAAAGGCGCTCTAAGCGAATTGACGCGTTTTAGACCATAAAACATTTTTTGTTACATACAGCAAACATCTCCTCACTATCTGCTTGCTGCCTGTCCGCTGATCAAACTGTAAAAAAACGCGATCTCTGTAGACAGCCCAGGCTTCACAAACGGCAATAACAACACAGTGGCCAAACCTACAAACAGAAACCATAACAAAGTGTTCCAGCCAATAAACGGCAAGAAGGATTTGGGGGTGGGGGTTGGGCGCGTTCATGAAAGCACGGAAGGGAGGGGGTGGAGTTAGCTACGCTCCGTCTGTTTGAAAACAATTCAAACGTCAACAAAAACTAACGTCTCGCAGATTCGCTTAGAACGCCTTTAAAAGTACTTGCATACTACATGTACCAACAGTGCACTTCAAAATGGACATAAAATACTTTGTAACACTGGGTTACTTTTTATATTCTATGCCACTATTTTCAAGTTTTTTAGCAAGAAGATCAGTTTGTTAACATTTAAACACAGAAAGCAATGTGTGCTGTTTCTGTCTCACCTGTGATCATGTGCGGTCAACAAAACCTTGGTAATGACGGCTCAAGCGACTAATCATATTAGATGATTTGAGCATACGGCACTCGTGCCATGCGAATTTTACAGTTTTGCCCAAGTTTTCTTGAGTATCGATGCTGCAGTAGACTTAAATGAAGCTGGCGGTTCCTCTATTAGCGGCTTTTCTGCTTCTCTTGCCCCACTAAATGGTCTGCAACACACACACGCACCAACACGTGAGGAGGAACTGTGCAACAGATTTGCATACTACTAGTTGATTGGACAGGTACATTCAGGTAAACACACACAGAGCGTATTCAGAACCATACATTAATGGTTTTATGCGTCGTTTTTTCAACTTTATTAGAAATCCGCGGCCGAATAAAAAACGGTGCACCACGATGCAGGTGCTTGCCAAACGGGATTAGTAACCGCCACAAATAGATTTTTGCACATTGCATTTTTCCCTACCTTATAGTTTTGTACACACCCATGCTGTCTGTTCTGCGAATCGAAACCCTCATTTTAAGCCTGATTATTCCTGACAAACGTTTTGTCATTTTCAGATGCAGAGCCACGCCCAAAGGAAAATAAATGGAAAATGCAGACATGCATTTTTGTAACTTACACGCAGCTCCGCATTCTTCCTGACCTATTAGTTACCCATTATTCACCCATCCTCCCATCATATGTGCTGCCACAAATGAACTGTAAATCTGTGGAAAAAACTGAAATGTCAATGCAATAAATAAATAAATTATGATAATAACTGCTTTTATTTGCGATTGGCTTTTGTTCTATATATATCAGGTGAAACCAAATTGACATGGTTGAAATTTAATTTCTCCAGTCAAGTAACTATTTTACTTGGACAAGCGAATAACAAATTAACTTGTCCAAAGGACAACGACATGACAATGCTTAATGTCAAGCCCCGCTTAATGAACTTTTTTATTAATTAAAGAACCATACTGCCTGACAGAAAAAGATGTCTTGAGAAATCCCACCTGTCTCTGTAACAGCCCTGCGGTTCTGTACACATCAGAAAAGATTTAGGTTTATTTATTTACTTATTTATTTACGTAAACTACTCTGTCAAATACTCTCTGCTCATTTGTCGCCTTCAGGTCTGCTTACATGACTTTGGTAAGCAGGGTATCAAGAAGGTGTGGTCTGAAAACTGGGGCAGGATATTTTAGCGGCTGGTGGAAGTTAGCAAACAGCTAAAATCTCTGAAAGCATATTTAATATAAAAACAAGTGATTCGTATAATCTTATTCCGTGACAAATTATTTACATAATATGATTTAAAAAAAAGTTGTGTACATGTTGGGACTTTTTATTTCACTTTGAAGCTTGATATCTCAAAATCTTGATTTACTTTAGATTAAAGCATCTGCCCGACGTATAAATGTGAATGCATCACGAACTCAACCTGGTCCAGTGTGAGTTTGTGTGTCTATAGACAGCAGGCCTGTCACACCGTGCCTCATCTCTTGGGCTGCTCCGGATGCTTTTTGCACCTAACTGACGGATCTCTGTCACACCCTGTCAGACACTGTCATACTGGCACCCTTTGCCTCGGTCCACGCTCTGTCCCTGCATGCCCCAGCTGTGTGTGAATGTGTGATTCTGATGCTGTATGTGGACTGTCAGATGTGCCACATCTGCAGCGCATGAGTTGTGTAATAACCCAGAGTCAGGCAAGGTGAAGGACGGAAAGAGCGGGAACAGGCACCTATAGAGAAATATGTGACTCTTTTCCAGACACAACAGCATATTCATATCTCCAGAACTAATCCTCTGACAGCGGTGTGTCTCCAGTGTGTGTGAACATATGCCACCTGGCTAGATGCGAAGGTGGTATCAGGCTCTCCAATCACCTGCGCAGCAGGCACACCATATCGTCCTCTTATGAGCCTCTCTCATGGGCGTGATAATCCTCCTTTAGACATGCGCTATTACACATACACGCACACACAAACTCAAGCCCTAGTGTCTCAGTTTTGCTCTATTTAAATGCCCATATTGCACTGATTGTCTCTGGTGTGCGTTTTTCTTTGTCTGCCCCTCTCAGCGTTAATGTTAAACTCTATGCTCTCAAATAGCTCATCCTCTGCCGAAACACGTTACGGTGCTTTACTTGCGCTAAAAGCACCCTTGGAGAAGTTAAGACCAGTGCATGAATTATACATAAGACATAAACATTGCCATAATGTTGTTATCATAGCATTCAGCCAGCCCAGTCGAAATACCCTACACCGAACGTGCCGACTTACTCTATACTGTAGCTACAATTACCATCACAGAGCCTGGTTAAGAGATGGCCTAAGACAATATTACTGGAAATTTCTTGGAAGTTCTTACCTCTCCATCTGTTTCCCTGCCTTGTCCTTATACATTTGTTCATATTTAGCCTCTTTATTTTTTGTTCCTCCCTATCACACACTCTCATGAGCAGATGTTTTCTCATCCTTTGGTTTTATAAATAAAAGCTGCTGCTATCTTCACAGTAAGCTCAGAGAAACTGCATTTGTAAGAGCATGTGAATCATACAGCGCCATGCCAATGCACGGACATTCTTATATCAACAAAAACCCAGCTGGATGGAGGAAAGTGGACAGATACAACTTATTTTTCATGTGCACCTACTGACTGTTTTGATGCATTTACATTTATTCATTTGCCAGACGGTTTTATCCAAAGTGACAAATCCTAGCCATGCACATGCATTCTTTTATAATCGAGCCCATGACCTTGGTGTTGTTAACGTTGTACCATTCATACCACTGAAATAGCTCCTATTTGTTAAAAATGGAAGAGGGCTTATAGACCAAATGATTGCCTCTGACTTTTCTTTGCCAGTCCCAGAAGTACAATGCGAACATAAACTGCTATAATAGACCAAATTAGGATGCAGTTCATGGATTAACTTTACCCCATGAATGTGTATGATTGTGTATTCGTCCCTCCGGGGCTGTTATATGCTCGTGCACGGCTGCAGTGAGAAAAACATTTATATTCAATAAACACAGACTGTTCTGCCTCAGCTTTTTTTGCTTTATTCATCATTCAAATGTAGAAGAACCGCCGAAAAACTCTTGGTTATGCAATCACCATGGATAATCTTGAGATATGCAGCTTTGTGTTTAATAAGAAAATAATTCAGATCTGAGCTGTACAATGGCATGTCAAATTTTTTGCCCATTGGAACCGTCCACAGACATTACAGTCCTCTGCGGTGAATGCGGCGAGATGTTATTGTGAGACTGTAAGACCATTAGCTCAGTAGGAACTTGAGTGACATTGATGCATCTCCTTTCTATGAAGGCTAATTAGCGGACAATACCCTCAACCACAGAAGGAACAGGAAAACCACAATGTAGGTGTGATGCCAGCAGCTCATTGGTGTCCTTGAGCACATCTCTCCCACTTCTTCTGTTCAATGATGTAATACAGCTCTTCACAAGTGGTGCTTGAGGCAAAACTGTAATGAGCCAGTTCCTCTAGATGGCTGGAATCGATGCTGCAACGTTTCAGGATGTCTTTGTAAAGTCCCTTCTGTCCACCAGTAGCACACTTTGTAGTTGGCATAAAGCAACAGTAAAAGTTGATAATGGTCAGGCATGCAAATAGTATTGGCAGGATAGTGAAGGTGATGCTGGGACAGCACTGCCTCTAGATAGAGGATGCTAGTGATGGAATATATATATACCTACAGTATATATACATTGTTGGGGGTGTTTGGTATTTTAAAGACAAGATGTGGATTGTCAACAGATTGTATATGTAAAAAGAATGCATTGTCACTTGTGCAGTATACCCATTTTTAAACATCACGCATTAATCTTTCTGTATTTTATACAGTAGTAAGCTGTATGCAATTTTATACTTTTACACTACAATGGCATCTGATACATCAACCCAGTATCACGAAATTACCTATAGTCATGTAAATTTGTGAGTCTTTTCCGCGACGCTGACATGTTTTTCCGCCTTTTTGCGCTAACCAGTCACGTATTTCTGTTAATATGTCATTAGCCTCTTTCACAAAGTAATTCTAGTAAATTACCATGAATTTACCAGAATGAACTTACCAGTATATACAGTACAAAAATGTGCTCTTCACACATGCAGTGACGTTCCGTCTTTTTACCAGAAAGACATCATTCACACATTAGTATCAAAATGCCGGTAAACTCTGAGAGAAAGCGGAAGTTACCTGTGGCGTGCGGCCGCGATCTCCGTGTCGTATTTGTACACAATGGCGGGTTATGACTTAATATCGTCGGTCCGTATTTTGTTGTTTTCACATCTGTGGCAAATGGTCGCGAAGTTGCTCGTGACCAAACAACATTGCGTTAGGCGGCGTCAAACGGAACCTGTGTTTGCACATTAGGCTTCACCGAGGGTGTGCTAAGGACGTCGGCAATTTGGCAAATATATGGTAAGCTGTTTTAAACAACTTTGAAGAAATGTGAGTGTTAACTTCAGTTGTGCTCGACTTTTAAGCAGCATGGGTGTGGGTAAACGCGTCATCTGTTTAAAAACTTTCTGATTGGCCCGATCTGTCAGCGCGGTCTGACGTCGTCCGTTCTAAATGCCGGTAATCCTATATTTTTCGTTCACACATAGCACTTACCGGTAAATTACTGGTAATCTTACAACCTGTCTTACTGGTAAATTGGGAGCACTGATTTACCGGAAAGGTTCTGTTCACAAATGACATGTTAACTGCAATTTACCAGTAAATTACCAGTAAAGACTGTATGTGTGAAAGGGACTATTGTCATGTATTTGTTACTCAACTGTTTTGTCTTATTTTCTTACCATTGTCGCTTCAGTTTAGGGTTAGATTTACATAAAACATACACCCTTACCAAAACCCAACTCTAACCCTAATGCCAGGCGACAATCATAAAATATTAAAAAAATCATGAAAAAAGGTATAAATAAGTACTTAAAGTGACATCCTAATGCAAACACAAAATCTTACCCTAAACCGAAGCGTCAAACATTTGAAAATAGGACAAAACAGTTGAGTAACAAATACGTGTCAATGACACGTAAACAGAAAATACGTGAAATGTTCACGCAAAATTTCCTGTTTAGCTGTAAAATCAAACAGATATGTAAACATATATACCATAAATCCATATACTGATCTCCTTTGTTATAACTGACAAACAGATTTCCTCATGTGACAAGATTAGGCGTTTGTTTGTTAGTTTTCTCTTATCTCTGTTCATTGTTGTATTTATTGGTGGTTATATACATCTGTGGGGCGCCTTGCATTCTTTCATTTCCTTTCATTCCCCCTGGCTGATAAAGCCTGAAATATGTTTTCGGCCAGATTCAGCTGATGTTAAAAATGTTGTCTGTAAGCTGTTGGGATGCTCTCTGGGGAAGGTCGGTTTAACTCTATTTGAAAGTCAGAATTTTCCTCAGGCGGTCATTTGCAAATCCCACAGTGTAGCTGCTTTGATCTTTACACTTAAATGTGCAATGGTCTAGTCCAGGGGTCTACGCACAGTCTTATAAATGAGACCCCAGGTCATTTTTTACGAATGCACATTTATAGAAAACACTACTTTTAATTGTGACACACTTATGGTGAAAAAGTGAATAGCTATCAAGTGGTATAAACCTTTTTCTTATTCTTTTGTCCAAAGGGACTCATGGTGCTTTCAAGCTATGCGGTTTTATCACTGCATTGTATTTGGCTTTACTAGTGACTTACTGTTACACAGTTCCTGTGACTCAGCTGATGGGTCTCTTTATATATCTGACAGAAAGATAAAAAATCTAAGAAAAATTACATTCAAATTGTGATTTAAAAACATTTCTTTTTTACACAATCTAACAAGAGCAAAGTACAGGTAAATGTGTTTTAAAAATTCCATGAAATAGCATTTGCTTTTTTTGAAGTAGCTCTTTCATTATGCTAAAGGAGTTTTGTCTCTTTAATCAATCGTGGCTTATAGACTTTTAACAGAAGCATAAAAGGAGTAGGCTACATTAAAGTGCATTGTATAATTCATAATGCTTTGCAGGTACTCTCAAATGTCAAAAGATTCTGTGGGTGTAAAGCTGAAGTCTGTTGGCAGGGAGTTGACTAAGATACTGCTCATGTTAGCACCATCTTATAAAAGAGGGTGTTGAGACATTTTTATCTAGATGGGATTCAGTAAAAACAACAAATGCAACTTTTGGCATTTCAGACACTTGCTCTTTTTTAAATCTTAAAGTCTGTTTAAAGTCATTTCAGAGAATTGTTTCTAAACACATTATACAGAAATGTAGTGCATAAACACACTACTTAAGACTGTGAACTATGGAGTACTGAATTGTGGAGTTACACCGTTTTTCAGATTTCTATATTGAAGAGTATTTGGGCATGCATGACGCACTGGAGCCATCAAGCATGGCCCAGCCCCTAACACAATTGTGAGCATCCATTCAGGTTGCAGTGGTATTTGAAAGTTGAGAGAGACCGGGCAGTTTTCCCATGAGCGGGTGTGGTTTTAGGTCCAGAGGCGAAGTTTCCCCCTGCGTTTGAAAGCAGAGAATCCTACCTGTTTTTCCAAGACTTTGATAAGCTATATTATTTATTTGGCATTTTTGTAAGAAAAATATCCATATTTAAAATGTTATAAACTATAATAACTAGCTTCCTGTAACGCTGCCAACTTGAACGTAGTAAGCATTCGTTGCCATAGGTACAATAGGTGTTTCTCAATGTCAAGGAAGGATCCTCAAAAGCCAGAATTTCGAGGATGTTACGTCATCGACATCCATCGAAGGACTGTTCCAATGTCGAGGATCCTCGGAGTTGCAACCTAGGACTGAGTCCTTCATTTGAGAAATATCCCATATACAGAAAAGGATGCATATGTGTAGCCTTCGCACTCAGCACTGAAAGCATACATTTTTACTGACGTAAGGATGCAATGACGTGCACTTGCTAGCCTGTTTCATTTACGTGTTTTCTGAAGGAAGTGACTTGTAAGGACCAGTCCTGCCAAGGAAGTATCATTGACATTGAGAAACAGCTAATGTGTAGGGATGTTGTGATGAATGCAGGGGTGGAGGCACAGCAGTCATTATGGTTCATAACATTTTAAATATGGATATTTTTCTTACAAGATTGCATCAATTACCCACAGAAGACATTTATTAACTCAGTGGAGTCGTGTGGATTATGTCTGTGAAGGATGGATGGGCTTTAAACTGAGAAGTTTTTCCCTGACCCCCTATGAATATTGTTATAAAGCTTTAAATAGCAAGGGCTTTTTTATATAACTTTGATTTTGTTTGTCTGAAAAAAAAAACCGTCATATGTATCTTGGATGACTTGAGGGTGAGTAAATCATGGGGTAAATATGATATTTGGCTGGAGTATCCCTTTAAAGGGAACATTTCACAAAACTTTTTTTAAGATGTCAAATAAATTCGTACTTAGGTGAAGTTTTAGCTTAAAATACCATATGGATAATTTATTATAACATGTTAAAATTGCCACTTTGTAAGTGTGAGCAAAAATGTGCCATTTTGGGTGTGTCCTTTAAAATGCAAATGAGCTGATCTCTGCACTAAATGGCAGTGCCGTGGTTAGATAGTGTAGATTAAGGGTCGGCATCATCCCCTTCTGACATCACAAGGGGAGCCAAATTTCAATGAGCTATTTTTTCACATGCTTGCAAAGAATGGTTTACGAAACTAAGTTACTGGGTAGATCTTTTTTCACATTTTCCAGGTTGATAAAAGCATTGGGGACCTAATTATTGCACTAAAACATGGAAAAGTCAGATTTTTTTCTTAACACTCCCCTACACCTTTAGAAATAAAGGTACAAAAGCTGTCACTCAAGCAGTACTCTTTTAAAAAGTACATCTTTGTACTTAAAAATTGCATATTAATACATGAATGGTATACTGTATATTGGTACCAAAATGGTACATATTAGGACATTTTTAATTAATACTGTCCCAGTAACAGCGTTTATACCTTTCTTTTTTTTGAAAGTGTAGAAGCTTGAGTCTCCCGTGTAAGCTTTAGAGAGTTGTGCAAGAGACTATTTTATTACCCAAACTGCTTTTCCTTCTGTAATGTAATCCACAGAGTTATGTGAAAGCACACAGTCATATCTGTTCTCTGTCACTCTTTAATGTGAAATATGAGGGGAGACATTGCGTTGTTTCCCTCTAATTGTCTGGAATGTTCTGCTCTGATTAGGAATTTATACCTTCAAATCCCGACGCTCACATGTGTGTGTCTCATTCAGCGTCTATACCCTGTCTGGCAGTAATTTAGTGAGCCGAGGTGTAACTTGTGGTGCATGACATGTTCAGCATAGATAAAAATGGAAAGTCAAAAGGCCAGAATTACCAAGAGAAATTGTTACTACTGGCTATTTTAATACCGACTGTCAAATGACAATTTAAACATACGGGAGAACGATAATGGAGGAATATTAAAAAAGAAAGTAGACAGTTCTAGGAAAGAGTTTGGAACTTGTTATTCAGTTATGAGATCTGAAATTAGATAGATAACACATTCTGACAAGAAACGTCACTCTACTTTCATCTGTTCGAGCAGCACTATAATCCCACGTTGTGACCGTTTTTACCTCATTACAGAAGAGAACATCTTTCACTGTTATTGCAGAATGTACTGTATGGTTAAAGTTCCTGTAAAGTCAGATATTAAATGTGAGTTTGTGACACCACAGAAAAATGTCTTATTAACCACCCATCCAAATTTGAATGATTAAAAAAGTCAAATATATAAAATAAGTTATCAAAATCTATGAAAAAACAGGCAGAATTCTTTGCTCTCAAATGCTGGGGCCATGCGCTGAAACTCCACCCAATACTGCTGCAACCTGAATAAATGCTGGTGATTGTGTTAGAGACAGGGCCATTTACGGTTGCTCAAGTGCGTCATTGAGCCACCGGTTTTAAGGCCACATAAAACAAAAACCTAAACAAAGAAATGGTGCAACTCCACAATTCAGTACAACATACTTCACAGTCTTTGCAACGTGTTTCAGCAATTCATTTCTAACATTCTTAATGTGTTTAGACGCAATTTTCAAAATTGACTTTACAGGGACTTATGTTACAAGGAAGCTATGTGTTAGTGAGAAAAAAAGTTTCATATATCCTTTTTGTGACATACAAATAGTCACATACACATTCATGGGAATGAATTTGGGTCCATTGAAACCGTTCAAGCACCGGTCTACAGGCTAGTAGCAGTGTTAACACTAATTGAACTGAACAACAAATATTTCTGTCCACCAGACTTGTAAAGGGTTTAGAAAACCGACATTGTTACATGGTGGTTGTTTTTTTTTTGTGTTCTGTGATGTTATTCAAATTAAACACCACTGCATTAGCATTGCCTGTGGGGCTGTTTTATTTTGATGTTAGATTCTGGGTTATTACTGCAACAATTTAGTTTTCTTAGCTGGAAATCTGGCAAATAATTGCAAGCGTTGTATTTTCTGTATAAATGAATAAAAAGAATGAATGTGTTTATGATGTGTTTAGGTATATAGGACTTTTAAAAATCAATTGTTAAACTTTCTCAGGTCTTTCATGGGTCACCACCAGTCTACATTAATAGTTTTTTGACTGCAGCGTTTTGTACTTTTTGTTGTTATCGGACTGTCTAGACTAAACAATTTTAACCAGTATTGTACTCTGTCAAAACTCCAGATGCTTTAACCGCCGTTTTTCTTAGAACGTCTTGCTTTCTTCTTGTTTGTATGTATGCCACAAAACAACTGTGAAATAATACCAATTTTGGTGCTGAAATCATGAGAAATCCGTTGGATTCCTATGAAATGAAAATAATATGTTTCACAGAATTCCATGCTGGATAGATTCCACACAACAAACATTACTGGTGCACCAAGCTCTAAAAATGTTAGAAAAAAGTGTTAGAAAAAGGCCATGCATTTTGTCCATTAATGTAACATAAATATTGAACTACATTCATCCACTTCAAAATCTGTGTGAATGACAAAATCCTGCAAAATCACAAAATCCATCATTTAAAACCAGAAATATAAAATGTAACAAGATTGAGCATCCCTGTCACTATGAATAGGGAACAATGCAATGCTAAATTTACCTTCACTGGGGATGGAAGTCCCGCCTTCCAGTTAAAGGAACCAATCATTAAATTCTCTTAGAGAGGGGCGCTGTACTAGGGGTGTAAAAAATAAAATATTGATATGCAAGTACTGTGATGTTAGGCAATATTGTAATGATTTTCAAAAAATGCAATATAGATCAGCTATTCTCAATAAAAGTTCAATTACATGAAAACTTTTCTATTTGTCTAGGCCCTAATAAAAATGACTTTTATACTGAAACAGAATACAAGGGTGAAACACAGAAATTGCAGCAACATACAATGAGTAGAAATCATTAGGCCAAAGAACTTCACTGTTGCATATTTACAATATTGAAACAATAAACTTAACACAATGCTACAGAGAAAAAAATCTTGTATGCAAAAAACAAATAATAATACACAGCTGCTCAACTAGTAAGAAAACAAGACAGCCTAATTAACTTGCTCATTGCCTGACTCAGATGTCAGACAAACTCATCAAACATTGTTCAAAAACACTTGATTATTTTCAGGATTTCAGATGTTACAAAGCTGTTTGTAATTATATTAAAATCAACCAAACAACAATACTTTAAGGGGGCATATCATGAAAGTCAGACTTTTTATGTTTAAGTGCTATAATTGGGTTCCCAGTGCTTCTATCAACCTAGAAAATGTGAAAAAGATCAACCAAGTAACTTAGTTTTGGTAAATCATTCTCTGCAAGCATGTGAAAAAATAACTCATTGAAATTTGGCTCCCCCTGTGATGTCAGAAGGGGATAATACCGCCACTTAATCTGCACTATCCAACCACAGCACTGTCATTTAGTGCAGAGATCAACTCATTTGCATTTAAAATGACACATCCAAAACGGCACATTTTTGCTCACACATACAAAGTGGCAATGCTATAGACCCTTTTACTGTTTCTACACAATGATGACGTGGCAGCGTATGCGCGCGCATTTAGGCAACGGAAGTATCGTAAGAATCAACAGTGAAGCAACACAAACAGTAAGTTATTTAAAAAAAATTGACTTTATCAACATTTTCAACACAGCTACCAGATCCGTGTACTATAATGGAGTGGATAAAAGACGTTAGCAGGTGGCCAAAAATAAAGTTGCCAGATACATATATACGTATATTAGTATATTATATTAGTGCAACCAAACGCAACAACGGGACATTTTGATGTTGAGAAACCGTTTTAATAAACTTTCTGAGTTGCTACCACGTTAGAACCAATGGGGAATAACAACACTTCCGTTGCCCAAATGCGCGCGCAGGCTATTTGATCACGTGAGCTGTAAAAGGGTCTATTATAAACTATCAAAATGGTATTTTGAGCTAGAATTTCACACATATATTGTGGGGACACCAAAGATTTAACTGACATCTTATAAAAGTCTTGTGAAATGTCACCTTTAATAAATAAATGGGCCTATTCATCAAAGGGGGCGGACCTATAGCTGTTGATTTTTTTCAGATGACACCAGGCTGCAGATGATTATGCACAGTACAGTCAGATGACCGAGTGTATAAACTGATTGGAACATATTAGGCTAATCACCTTGTTGCATGAGGTTCTTTTCTCTTGTTTTTTTCTTCTCATTGGCTCAATTGAACTTAAAGGGACATTTCACTTTTTTGAAAATATGCTCATTTTTCAATCCATTGCATCTGATTAGACAATTAGCATAAAATAAGCAAAGAGTTTCACACTTGACTCTTCTGGTAGTTATATTGTGTACTAAGACCGCCAAGACTAAGACGCCAGAATAAGAGTATAGTTCCTAGCCATATCTGCCTTGAAAATTGCAACTTTTAATTTTCCGTCGGTCTAAGTACACAATGAAACTACAGAAGAGTCAAGTTTTAAATAGGAAGTGCTTATAAAAATGCTTATTTTTGAGTGCAATGCTAAATGGTCTAATCAGATTCAGTGGATTGTGCTAAGCTACGCTAAAAGTGGAAGCCCCAGACCCAGAGGTCGGCTGAATGGATTCCAGAACGATAAAAATCTAATGTTTAACTCTACGGGAGCTGAAAAATGTGTATATTTAAGGTGTCCCTTTAAGGTAATCTTGTTTTTCTATGTCATTAATGGAAATCATCTTGTCTCAGTTACAAATTTGACTGTTAAATGATAAAGAATGATTCGCCCTTTTGTACTTTTTGCTTTGCATATTGTATGTTCAGACATGCTATTTATGACTGATTGTAACTTTTGATACTTTGCGGTAAAATAGTCTCTCCTATTGACTTTGACCAGTCAGTGTGACTCTCATGAAAAAATAGTGAAGACCACTGCTTTAAAGTATCGCAATGGATTGCAACACATTGCATAGCAACCCCCCATACCGTGATACTTATCATATCGTGAGGTCTTTGCCAATACACAGCCCTACTCTGTACAGAGCCATGTGAGGTCTTCAAACGACCTTGAAGAAGGTGTTTTTAGCTCAATTTCAGCTTAAGAAGCAAAAGAAATGTTACAGGTGATGTCAATTTTAATCAGAGGCGGACACTACTTGAGTATTTTAAGTGCATTTTCCAAGCATCTGTCTTTTTAGGATGTTTGTCTTGGGAAAAATTTACTAAAGAATGTTCACTACATTCTAAAGCATAGAATTATACTGTGTATTCCGTTTGTATTGCATATTAAAATTGATTTAACCCTCGTGTGGTGTTCATATTTTTGTTACTTAGACAATGTTTGTGGGTCTAGTGGACCCACTGCATTATTAGTATCTTAAACCAATGCAGTCATACAAATTTATGTATAACTGTTACAGATGTTTACTTTAGCCTTATTGCAAGTAATATAGATAGCATATATGGTTAATATTTGTAATTTACCACTTTTAGAGGACTATTTATACATTAAAGTGCTATTTGTTTTTGTGATAATATGAAATAAGAGAAGAAAATTCTATTCTCCCTAAACATGTTTATCTTAATACCTAATTACATTAAGTAAAAGTAAAAAAATACTAGATGTTTAACTTACTTAAATATTAAATATAAACCAAAAACTTGAAATTATGAAATGACGTGGAGTAAAAATTATGATAATATGCTTTGGAATGTATTTTTCAAAAAAAAAAAAAAACACTGATAAAATTCGAATACTTAACAATTTACTTTTATGTAGAAAGTAAAAATACTTAATAGTGTCCGCATCTGGTTTTAATTGTTGGTAAGAAATATGTCTTTAATTGTGATATTAGCACATGATTTTAGAGATATTTGTCTTTCCATATTCAAGTAGATAGGACTTTAGTGTTGCATGACTAAAACAACTGCCCAGATGAATTGCAAACATGCAACGCGACTTTCCTAAAGAAAATTTGATAAAACCTGGACACCCCTCTTCAAACTTAATTTCGATACAAATAAGAATGCAATACTCTAATCTAAAATTAAAACATTTTTATATATTTATCTATTTATTTATTCAGTATAACTTCATTTATCCACAGCAAGTGGTTAGTTATTAAAAACATATTAATTATTTCATGGTTGTTCGCACAGAGAGATTGAGATGAAAGTTCAGATGTATGTAATTGCATTCCTACTGATCTGAGAGAGGCAGATGCTTCAATGTCTGCATGCTCTCTCTCTCTCTCTCTCTCTCTCTCTCTCTCTCTCTCTCTCTCGTTCCTGTAGATTTCTTCCTTAGTTCTTGCAGTGTCCTCTGTTTCCCTGGGGAGTCATTACAGCGTGGCGTTCAGTGTGAGATAATGGAAGGGTAATGAATTTCCAAACTAATCTATATTAGCGCTGTTCTGCAAGTCAGGGGCCATGGAAAGATACAAAGTGAGGGAGAGAGAAGGAAATAGAATGTAGAGAGCGAGAGAAGGGAAAGACTATGGGACATGCTCCTTGATTTTCTCTCTTTTCTGTTTGTATGACCCTCTGAACCACACAAGACTCTCTTCAGGGTAAGGATTTTTGAGACCCGAATGCTTAATGCTTTAGACTAACATTTAACCTTATCAGAAACCAGCTCTCCAGACAGTGTGTTAAAACAAGACTGGTGCTCTGTAGCACACAGATTAACTTTCACTTCATCCTGTGCACATGTGAGATTTGAAATATTAAACTCAGCAATGTGTAAAACCACCAAGAGTAGACAGAGGTTAATAAATGTTGTTAATATTAACATTAAATATCAATTAATATTAATGATTTTACACTCTCTTGTTTGTTTAATATGATACATCACTTCAGATCAATTGATCTAAGCACAACACATCTGAAATAATCAACAATACAACAAAGTTAATCAGTGTCGTTCAGCCTACCGTTAAGATATAAGAATGAATATTTTACATTATTTACTTCATTAAAATAAACGAGGAAATGCATTTAAAGGAGGATTACTGGTTATCAAAACATTAATCCCTTCATGAAGTCATTCTTGTGTCCCAAAGGAATATTTGTTTTTATCTGCCAAACCTAAAAAAATTTTTTTAGTTTTATCTGCACGGTAATGTGATATTGTTATCTGCAACACTAAAAATTTTACAAATTTTTCATTAACATCCAGTCAGTGTAGCTAGCACAATAGCCTTTGTTTGTCATGTGGCGGGTCGAAGTGATTTTATTAAGATATTTGGAGACTCAAATAAAACGTAATTAGATGCCGCACGCTTTTGTCGTTCAAATACACAGTGGCGGTAACACTAATTCTGCGACTCACAAGATTGCTTTTCAAAGTACTTTGCATGAGAGAGAGAGAGAGAAAGAGAGAGAGTGGGGGGGGGGTGTTAGGAAGATTAGTTCCCTCTCTTATGAGAGGGGCTAGTGACTTCATTAATTTGGGTCTGACTGATGAGAGGGTCAGAGGGTCTGTTTGCTGCATACCAAATAACTGATGGCTAAAGCAATCTGTTCAGCTGCGCATGCATCTATGTGCAATCCCATGCTTTCCCAAATAAAAACACGCTTGCAGAAACATACTTAAAAGTATCCAAAGCCAACAATTACTTCATGAGATTATTGATATGAATAGCATAGCAAACCTTTCATGGTTGTGTTGTTCACATTCGCCCACCACCCCTCCCTGGCCTGGCTGGAGATTTTAGTGTACTGACAGATTAAGTGGTCTCCAGCAGACACCATCAGTCTAATGAGAAGCAGATGCTGACCAGATGAGAGCTAAGACCATAGCACTGGCCAGCTTTGTGTGCCAGGCCATTGAGGTTGGCATGATGACACACAATGTACGGATACTGAAACCATCCATTAGTCACGAGAGTGTTTCGCATCTCCATTTACATCATCAGTTTGTATTAAAAGAGCGTGAGTGGTGTAGCAGGTGGGCTTATCAGTTCACATCAGAGTGGCCCTAAATCAGACCAGCACCAAGATCTTATATTTAAAGGAACAGTCTCTATGATTTACTTTTGTATTTCCAGTTAAATTTAAGCATTTTGCCCACACAGAGTACTTTATTGCACACTTTAAGTCATGCTTTTATGGTGCCTTGGCATTGTTTGTAAAGCCTGAAAATTACAGTTCCCGTTCATTGTATTTGCATAGAAAAGACTGACATTAATAAAACTGTATTACTGTGTCAGAAATAAAGTACAAAACTGTACGTTTTCTGTCACTGGGATGGTACCTTCAAAGATAAATTTTTGTACAATATTATACTCTAAGGACCTATTGTGCACAAGTAAAATGTTGGGGGTACAAAACATTTAAAGGTACACAATATCCTTAAGGTACAATAATGTGCCCAAAATAAAGGTACAACATTGTATACCTTTAAAGGGACAAAATGTAACCTTAGGGTAGTACCTTAGCAACAGAAAAGGTACAGTTTTCTACATTTTTTTCTGACAGTGTGTTACAAAGAAAAGCCTATGGGCATGCTAATTCAGTAAATTTCTCGGTTGCATGTATTACATCAGAGGTTTTCAAACTGTGGGTCAGGACCCACTGGTGAGTCACACAGTGGGATTAAGTGGGTCGTGCAAAGCCACTTGGATGTCGCAGTAAATGACACACACACACACACACAAAAGATTTTAGTACAATTAATGACAATGGTTTAGCTATCTTATGGTAAGTGTGCACTCTAAACAATATTTTTAACCGAGAGCTGTGTCAAAAAGAGACAAACCAAGCCGTGGGTTCAAATTAACCCAGAAAATGTTTATATTTGACCTTACAAAGGGTTAAATTACAATCCAGTGGGTTGGGTTTGTTCCTTTTTGACCCATCGCTGGGTTAAAAAAATAACCGAGCATTTTATATATACATTTATTTATATACATACCTATCTTTTTTTCAATGTGTGCACTTAATCTTAAGTGCGTCGTGAATGTTTTAGCATTTAGCCTAGCCCCATTCATTCCTTAGGATCCAAACAGGGATGAATTTAGAAGCCACCAAACACTTCCATGTTTTCCCTAATTAAAGACTGTTACATGAGTAGTTACACGAGTATGTATGGTGGCACAAAACAAAACATGTATGGCGGAAGAGCACTTAGTTTGCAGCACTTCGACCTTTGGTGAAGTATTATTGACGGAAGTCCGCTTGAAAAATCACCAAGTTTTATTTTGTGCCACCATACTTGTGTAACAACTCATGTAACAGTCTTTAAATAGGGAAAACATGTGTTTGGTGGCTTTTAAATTCATCCATGTTTGGATCCTAAGGAATGAATGGGGCTAGGCTAAATGCTAACACATTTATGATGTGCTGAACAAAGATTAAGTACACGCATTGAAAAAAGATAGGGATGTATTCATTTGTCTAAGTTGAGGTAAGAACATAGTAAAGTATTGAAAAAAGGTGGTGTTTTCCTTTAAACATATATTTCATACATACAATGAGAAGGAAAAATTAAACCCTACTAAATAAAATGTGTTTTTTTCCCATATTTCCATTTAAAAAAAAATATTTTGGTGGGTTGTAAGAATTTGTATCTGCACTCTACAAATGGCCAGGTTATTTTTAAGCCATGTTGGTTAAATATTGGACAAAACACAACGCTGGGTTAAAATTGACCCAATGCTGGGTGGTTTTAACCCAGGTGCTGGGTTATTATAACCCATGGTTGCATAACAACATTGTAATTAATGTTTTTTTTATTATTCAGTATTTTTTTATTTAGTTTGGATCCAAATTCAACAGTGATAGCATGCTTAAAGTCAGTTTAAGTAATTTTAGTTGGTTCTAAACCCATGTTTTTTTTATTCTGCTTTAGAAAAAGAGTGTCCCTAATAAAGTTTGATTTATTAAATAAATAAAGCTGCTATCTGTAACGTTTTTTTATTTTTGGTTGAAAATGAAAAAAAAAAACAATTTGGCCAATTTGATTTTTTTTAAACAGAGAAGGCTATAGAGAGGTTAAAGTTAAAGATTTCAGTTTTAATAAATTATTAAATGTTTCTCATAAATAAATACATGTGCTTAACCTCTAACGTTTTACTTATTAATAAACTGTGTGCTAGTTCACAAAAAGGCTCAACTGTATAATAACACAGAAGATGATATGGAAACCAAGCAGATACAACAAGTTTGCATTTCCTTGGGACACTGCTGTATTAAGCTCTTGTGCTATTAACTGCACGATTAAACGCTCTGGAAACACCTTAAGGCCACTTTCATGCACTACACAGAGACAGCTTGATGACACGCTTACATCACTTTAACTCACTGCCTGTCTGAGTTCTCCTGGCTGACCGGTTCTGGTGTATCTTCGGCCCCTTAGCCGGAGGGGCTTTCAATCAGAACGCCGGGCTTGGAACAAACGATCGGAGCGGGGCTGATCCAATTCTGTGTGCCGGAAAGGAGGGCACTCTTAAACTGATTGTGTTTTCTCCTCAGGGTCCTGTTTCGGCCTTCCCGGGAAACGACCCGCAATTATGACTCCTGACAGGCTGTAAGTCAGTTTCAACCTGACGTCTTTATCAAAATAAAGTGCCGCTCCATTACCGCTGGAGAGGAGAAGTGAGGAGAGAAGATGGGTTTGGGGAAGATGCCGGCTTTTACTTCCGCGTGTGTGTGTGTGTGCAATATCTTCGATTGCTGTGCTCTCTAGGGTAAAAAGGAGAAAATAACCCAATCCTAAAGATATCTTCCTGAGCAAGTTTAGCTGGAGCATGGAGGCCATAGGTTTGACCTTGCTGGCGGAAGATGACTGCTAAATTGCTGTATTGATTGATTTGGTAATAATGGGTCACTCAACAAGTCCATCACTGCTTCTAAGTTTTAGCTGCACCATTTTACGGTTTTGGTACGGCTTTTAAGGGGTAATTTATTACACAACATGAGGTTATCTAATACGTTCAGGCAAACAACACTCTTAATTCAAAATTGTAGCTGCTCTAGTGGCTCAGAGAAAATTGGTGATTAAAAGTAAACACATGGTTTAAAAAAATTACTTCATTGTTTTTTTTAAAGTTCAGCAGATAATTGCTGTCTGTCGTATACACTGTTTTAGGAATATCTAAAATGAAGAAACACAATGTACATCTAAAGGCAGGGAGCTAAAAGTTTTCCAAAACCTAATAAATGAATAATGACATTAGAACTCATCAATAATGAAGCTCCGACTGCAGCAGTAATTCAGAGGTCTGTTTTCCTCTCATGTTCTTGCTTAAGACCACACTTAATATATTCCAGTGTACAATAATGCCTCATTCCAGGCCATCTGTTTTGTGGTGAGGAGACCGTTTGCATTTTGTAATCACTTTGCTGCTGCTTCTTTAATTGCATCAAGTCGCTTAAAACGTTTTCTGTACCTTACTGCGACGACCTCCAACTAAAATTAAAAAGCCACTAGCGGAAAAACTGCTTACTGACGAAGAAACCGTAAAAGCGAGTATGAGAGAGCTTGTTTGTCATCGTGCATACATGTGTTTATGGGTGTGTATCTGAGCCCCAGGGTTTGTGTGTGTTTGTTACTCTCCCGCCTTTGGGCTCGCTGACCCATGATACTCACTCGGCCAGTCTGGGGTCACGCACATAAGATCAGCTACTGTATGTGTGAGACAAACTCTTCCCTCTTCCTCCGGCCCTGTCTATAAAGTGAACGGTTTTGTGCAGCCGGTATATGACCCAATCCACCATTATGCCATAAACCACAGCCTACAGAATAGAAGCATTTAGTCCACTGCACAATAGCCCTCTTACATCCATAATAACGTACATACTGCATGTCCTTTCAATGCACATGCTGCAAATAATCTAATGAATTCTTGCATTGATGTGTCAAATTACTAATTTTGGACAAGCACATGGACTCCAAGAACAATGGTAATATGTGGCTCTAAATTACAGCTGCTATTTAAAGAACATACCAAAGCCTGTCACATTGTCAAAAATGTCACACATCAAAAGCAAGCCTGTGTTTATCAAAGGAGCGGAAAGTCTCACATTCCCACCTACAGTTCCACTTCCATGTTAGTGTTGCTTCTTTATTTTGATTATTTATGTGTTATTTAAAAATCTATTTAAAATGTTATTCATACAGTTAGAAACTTTTGTGATTGGCATATGTGAAATCTAAGCTAAAGTCTCATAATCTAATTATGATTTAAAAAGCCTCAGTTTCAAACTCTATTATTTTGTCTCAAGATGCACACCAGTAATGTTTTTTGTAAATACCTTAGCTTCATATCCACCTAATCCCAGCCTCATGTCATTCAGATATACCGGTTTGTTGGCAGAATCCATCAAGCGTCTGATAAAAGCTAATTTTCAAGAATACATGTCAGACGCACTTAGGGTTTTGCATCTGAGCTCTTCATTTGTTTTATTTCTCACAACTGTGTGTCAATATCATAAAGGTTTCATATTTGTTTCTTTAAGAAAACATTATATTCATTCATTCTCTGAACCAGCATACTATTTAAAACTTTCAAAACTTAAATCTTTTACCTTGAAAAGTGTATAAAATAAACTTTTTAAATATACTGATTAAGATGTTTACACATATTGCATTAAAGGTGTGACATTTAATTAGATGGATAAATTAGATTAATAATCGAACACATTATTAAGTAAACTTGTGGTTAAAAATCACAACTGTGTGGTTCAAAAAGGCTTTAACCTGTCAACCTGATAAGATGTTGTAGAAAGGGCTCTTTGAAACAAAGAGAAATACTTCATCTCAGACTCCAAATGTGCAGCATGTTGTGGGTTATTAAGAGAAAGGCATTACCAATTCAGTTTGATTTACAACTTCTGAAACGAGCCAGTCCAGCATCAATTCAGTCCCCTGTGCTAATTTTTTTCATTCTTTCATTTTTTTTTTGTCCCAAGAGGGACATTTCATCCATCATTGAAATGACATAGTACATCATGAAGTCTTTTTCCAACCCATTGCTGTCTTTGTAAGGAGTCGAGAGAAGGGAATCTTACAAGCATAAAAAATACTCTCGCCCTATTGACAGATTTACCGGTGCACTTTGTCTGGTGTGCTCTACAGTAAAATATCTAAACATGTTTGGCACTGCTATGAGACGAGCTGCTTAAAAACATTGATTTCACCGCCTCACCTCGCAAACAAGCCGGCGGGCGAAAAATGTTGATCAATGAAAATAAAAGATAAATCTAAATGCAAATAGCCCTGCTCTTTCCGCAAATGTTTCTATTTGTAAGTCGTACAAGCTGTACGCCACACTGGTTTGATATCCTGTTGTTTCCCTCCACTGATGTGCTGACTTATATGTTTCAAAGAGATTTGACCATCGACATCACAAAGGCCATTTTGTGTGAATAAATGTGTAGGATAAACGTTTTTTTAAACTATTTAAATATACGTTTGCCTGGCTGTTTGAGTACAGGTTTGACTGACAGTCCGGCAGTAAATGGAAGTATTATGTAAGTGACACAGTCATACTTATGAAAGTATTATGGAAATGACATGGCCAGGCTGTCCTACACCATTTGATTCAATGAGATGTCAGTCAGAATTTCATTCGATTTCAGAGATATAGGCACATTTATTATCCTGAGAACATCACACAAATACAAGCTTGGTCTCACTGTAAATTCATAGTAATAATACTGTTATACTGTTATTACATAGTAATACATAGTAAAAACACAAAATGGAGTTTTTAGATGCTGAAGTGTACAATATAGACGTATTTACAACAAATAATTTTTACAGATAAGCTACAACACGTAAAACATTTAGAAATCTCTCATACCAAAGATTGCTGTATGATCTCCCTTTAACCATTTTATCAATAATGTTACCACCCTAACCCTACCCCAAATCTTACGCTAAACCCAAACCCTTTTTTACAAAAAATTTAAAAATACATAATGTATTCTTTTGTTATTTGGCAATGTAATGGACAGCAAAAACGGTTTATTAAAAAATGTGCTGTTAGAAACAAAAAGCATAGCAGACATTATTGTAATCACGATAATTTATTTACTGTGAAATTTCAAAAGCAGTACTGTACCAAAAGTAATGATCAAATGATGATGTGTTACATTCACAGTTCTCTCTGGGGTACTAAATAAAGTACAGAGTATTTATTTTTTATTTAATAAGTATTTAATTCACGAAAACGTTAGTCTGGCTTTCATTTCTGTCAAGGCGTGCCTTTCAAATTTCAAAAGTACATTGACTAAAATACGGCAATGTCGCAAATCTGCGACATAGCACTCAAGAGCCAATGAGCGTTTGATATCACCATAAAGCAATCTGTCATAAAGCTGCTTGAGGCACAACATTTGAATTTGAATTCATAACAAACGTGAGATTTGACGTTTATGGTCGCTGCTGAGAATAGGAATTAAGATTGCTGGATAAAGGGCTGAATTTTTATCTGTTTCTCGCAATGGTATGAATGTTTAAGATGTGGATTAGAGCAAATACATAAAATGAGCATCTTTTGTGAATTTATATTGTGTTTTGGTGTAATTATTGTTGCAAAATGGTTAAATGTTTACAGAAATGCTATTTATTTTTAAGTTTTAAAGGGGCCATTTCACATGAATTTTTTAAGATGTCAAATAAATCTTTGCTGTCCCCAGTATGTAAAGTTTTTAGCTCAAAATACCATATAGATAATTTATTATAGGATGATAAAATTGCCACTATGTATGAGCAAAAATGTGCCGTTTCTGGGTGTGACCTTTTAAATGCAAATGAGCTGATCTCTGCACTAAATGGCAGTGCCGTGGTTGGATAGTGCAGATTAAGGGGCGGATTATCCCCTTCTGACATCACAAGGGAAGACAAATTTAAATTACCTAATGTTTAAACATGCTTGCAGAGAATGATTTATCAAAACTAAGTTACTGGGTTTTTTTCACATTTTCTAAGTTGATAGAAGCAATGGTGACCCAATTATAGCACTTGAACATGGAAAAAGCCAGATGTAATTGTTTGGCATTCATTAGGTAAAATTTCTTCTTTAGGTAAATAAGTAAACTGCCTTAAATGGATAGTTTGGCCAGAAATGATATTAAACCCATGATTTACTCACCCCTAAGCTGTCCGAGTTGCATATGTCCATCGTTTTTCAGAGAAACACATTTTCGGATATTTTAGATTTTTTTTTTAGATCTTTCAGTTGATTAAATGTAATGTTACAGGGTCCACGACCTTCAAGTCCAAAAAAAGTGCGTCCATCCTTCACAAATTAAATCCAAACGGCTCCAGGATGATAAACAAAGGTCTTCTGATGGTAATCCGCACGGTGTTGTTGTAGAAATATCCATATTTAAAACTTTATTAACTTAAATAACTACCTTCCGGTAGCGCCGCCATCTTAGACTCCTCTGTATTCAGGAGAGAGTATTAGCGTAGTGTACGCACTTTTCTTAGTGACGCATGACAAATTCGGAGGGCGGGGGCACAGAGCAGCAGCAGAGTAGCCTCCGTAGGTTGCGTAAGCTCTCATCCTGAATGCGGACGCGACCAAGATTGCGGCGCTACCGGAAGGTATTTATTTACGTTAATAAAGTTTTAAATATGGATATTTCTACAACAAAACACAGCGCGGATTACCCTCAGAAGACCTTTGTTTATCATCCTGGAGCCGTTTGGATTTAATTTGTGTAGGATGGACGCACTTTTTTTTACTTGAAGGTCGTGGACTATGGGTGGACCCCGTAACATTACATTTAATCAACTGAAAGATCTAAAACATTTTCTAAAATATCCGAAAATGTGTTTCTCTGAAAAACGATGGACATATGCAACTCGGACAGCTTGGGGGTGAGTAAATCATGGGTTTAATATCATTTTTGGCCGAACTATCCCTTTAAATAAGTCAGAAAATATGACTGAAAACATGCCATTTATATGAATAAGAAACACCAATGCTACTGTAATAATTATGAATAGGAAAACATTGCAAATCTGTAATAAGCTGTTAATACGTAAATACAGTAATTAAGTCCCGTCAACGCGTCAATATTATAACTTTGGTGTGTATGGAGACGTAAGTAAATGTAAGTTTGGTACAACTTTCTGTAAAACACACATATTTTAATAAGATCACGTTGCAAATACACACTTTTTTTATTCTCAAACAAATACAGTAAAGCAGAAAAAAAAATTCTGAAGAGTGTTTGTTCAGAAAAGAGGGATGGTTTCTTAAAGAAAATAATGTTTAAAAAGGTAAATAAATGCTTGAAAATCCTCAAACTAATGCAAATGTTGCCCTGCTGTATAATTAGACTGTGAAAAAAAGTGAGTGACAAATACCTTCTTGATAGGCTCTGTAAAAACAATTATACCCCGATTAGAAATTAACCGCTACGTGGAGCGAGAGACTCCCATTCTCCCCATGAATTAAACAGTAATTGATTGGATTGAGATGATATTTAATGAAACATGTATTCCATCATTTGACAAATTACGTTAAACGCTGCGGCACCTGAGCTGCGGACCGAACCGTCCTGACCCGAGCCCGGGTAATTGCACTGATTGTCTGTTGTGTTATCCAAACACACTTGAGTTCAATGGACTAGGTAATTTCAGTCAGACCTTTCCTTTCTGCGTGAGCTTTAAATTTAAAGGCTACGTGGCATATTACATTTTCCATTCCATTTCATTTTTAGCCTGTTAAATTGAATGTTCATTTCTTCCTTTTATTTGACATGACACATTAGCACTACTGTATGCTTTGTAATAGCAGATTTTTATAAAGGGGCAAAATGTCGTGTTTAGTGAAATTCGATCGAGTGGATCTTGTTGTGCTAATGATGTTAAGCTCGAGGTATGTGTTAAGATGTGAAGTAGGTACAGGTGACCTCTCGCCGTACAAACGACCTCTTTCTGTTCATTTCAAACGGTTCGAGACGCCTCTGGTCACACGCTCTTGACAGAAACATCCTTAATTACATTCAGCCAGACAGAAAGCAATGAAACTAAAGAGATAGTAAAAATGTCCACTGAGTGACTGTGTGTGAGAGAGAGAGAGAGAGGAAAAAGCCTGCAAATGAGAGAGCGAGAGAGCAGCGGTTGATGGCAAAAATGACTTTTCATTACAACATTGAGCTAAAATGCTTTCATTTTTAAAATATGTGCTGCTCCGAGTGCCTCACCAGCCATAAAAATCTGAAATGCATGGCTTACATGAATGTGTTACAAGACAAATTCTGTTCGGCCATAATTTACATTTCTGATATAAATTTTAAACACAGAGCAGCAAGTGTTTACCATCCGATTCCTGTAATATGATAGATTTGCCCCGCAATTACCCGCAAATGAATGTTAATGTAATCTGTGAGTGATTAGATTGACTTTTGTTTCCTGCGACTTTTCCACAACAGATGTCATTCACCATCAGCACTGTGTACGAAATGAGAATAATGGTGAGGCCATAAGTGCATGTGTACTTTTTCAACTCAGCAAAGTATTTGTTACGAGGCGACTAGTTCAGCCGAGCTGTCGGCAGCCTATTACATTCCCTATTCTCAACGGCCGCGCTTTAAGGACAATGAATTCCTCCAATACGCCTGTAATTATTTTAAAGCTTTCTGTGTCTGTTGTGTACGCTTTCAATAAGATGTCGGCCGGGCCCACGTTACACACACACTGGGAGTGAGGCAAACACGTTTGTCGCTCATTGGGGATGAATTGGCTCGACATGCTTTTTTTGGCTCAATCCCTGTTTTACTCTGTGTTAAGACCTGGGGCCTCATTTATCAAGCGTGCGTACGAACAGAAGTGTGCGTAAAGTGTGCGTAGGAACAGTTTTACGCAAAGTGTGGAATTTATCAAATTGTACTTATACGTAGAAATGTGTGTAAATATACGCACACCTCGGAGTATGCGTACGCAGAGCATCTAGTGGTAGAATAGCGATACTACACAGGACCGTCCATCCCCAGTGTTAAAAGAACACTTTGTCTATTTATTATCCACCCCAAGGTGTTAAAAATGAATACTGTTAATAAAGTAACTGCAAAACAGTATTGAAGTTAATTAATGAAATAAGTGTCTAACCATATGTAAGAAAGCTCCGTCAAATGCTTAAAACAGTGGCTTATCTTGCATTATTGGAAGACTTGGCAAATCATCCATTCCGCCGGGAGCGCGTTTTCAGAGATTGCGCCGATGATGCTGGTTATGCGGTTGTCCAAGGAAAGTTCTGTCATTGTCTGTCCTCCTACAGATTTCACGTCGGTGTGATGTGACGCGTTTTTTTTTTTTTTTTGGCTGATAATTTAATGTCAAACCACTTTTTTATTTCTAGAAGTGTTCTCATACCCAACGGTATTAAACTCACTGGTAACATGTTCCCATGCAGATTTGTTTTCTTTTGTTAGTCATTCCTCCCGTACTAATAACCAAACAGATGTGTTATTAACCTCATCCACCAGTAACTCAATTTCTGTGTCTGTAAAGTTCCTATTTTACGCTCTCTTTGTCATTATTGCGATGAGGGAAAAAGCGCAACCACGTGACTTATAACGGGAGGTGTTGTCACCATATATGGTTCATTGGAGGCGTTTCGGAATGTAAATGACCATGAACGTGCACGAGCATGGTGCTTAAGAACAAGTGGGATTTATCATCAAGGATTACTTACTGATGTGCGTACGAACCCCGTGCTCACGTTTGATAAATCCCGATTTTTTTGTACTTAGACACATTCTAAATTTCATTCGTAGGTACAAATATAGAACATTTTCTACGCAATGTTGATAAATGAGGCCCCAGGTCTTTTTTCCCTACCTTATCGCACCCCCAGCTTCCCTCTCTCTCTCTCTCTGTTTAAATCTTCTTAAATCCCTCACTACCTACCGGCTACGGCTGCAGCCGCTAGCGCACTAAAGCTATATGCCATTTACCAAAAGGTCTCCTAGCAACCATTTCCGTTCTTTTTCCTTCTTTCTGAAAGGGTTTTTTTTTTGGAAAGAGGTATGTAAAGTGTGTGTGAATAATGAAGCGGATGAAGGAGACGTTCTGGATAATTTAATCTCCGTATGAGCGAGCTGTGTTATCTGTACCTCACTGTACTTGTTTATCTAATTGCGCAAAAATAAAATTTATAGCTACAAAACTCCTATACGCTGCTGTTTCTTGTCAAATTTAGAATCACATGTTTGGCAGGAAATTGTGTTTTTCAGGTGGTTCGTGCGTGCGTCCATGCTGTCGAGTTTGATTAAATCCTCACCGAGCCGAGCACTTAGGAAGACAAACCGTACGGATTAAGATATAAAAATGGATCTCGTAAACTTTTTGTGATGAACTCTGCTTAACCAACAGGCGGTGAAATGCCGAGATTTCTCAAGGTTGAGGTCAGTGTGGGTTCACAGAGTGAAAGATTGCACACACAAGGGAGTAGATTTGACTTTGACCCCATACCAGACTTGAAGATCTCAGGCACATCCCATCTCCTGCTTTTTTCATTTGTCATCTAAATGAATGCTTGAAATGAGAACAAATCTGTGAGGAATCTTCTGGTCATTGGAGGTCTTCATAAGAGTTGATCCGCAGCTTGAAAGCATCTAGTGACACTTCTGGACAGCTGGGCCTTATTTGCCTGAAGTTTCCAAAGAAGTTGAGAAACCAAGCGCGTTCATTCAGAAACATTAATTCACTGTGTAAACCTCCCAAATCTCTGTAAATGTAAAATCAATTCTCAAAAAATGATGAGGCACCAGTGTCTCAGACACGTCTTCGCATTGAGGCAATAAAGAAAGCCATCAATATTTACAGAGCAAATGAGAGTAAGGAAATTACAAAATGTCTGTCTTTCCTAATGCGCTATCGACGCCGTGCCCGCTGTGCATATATAAACACGAGAAAATCCACCCCTGTTCCATGAAATGAAAGATGGAGTGAATGTGGAACACGAATGTTCTGGATAAAACGGTTTATATTTGGATATTTTGAGTTATGTGACCTAATTTAGTATGTTTACATGCATGACGATACTCTCAATTCCCACAAGATACATTTAGGAGTTTTATGGAGCATATAATTGTTTGCACATTTGTTTGTTTATAAGATGAGATCATTTGTGAGATAATCATTCACAGAAGACTAAATGGCTGGTGTAACAGTTGGTTATTAGGAATGGGTGTAGGCTGAATTAGTGCAGAGGTGCACGGCCAGTTCACCACACCGGTGGATAAATTGCAAATGTGTCCATTAAGAATGAAGATACTTCTCACTTTAAAGTCAAACAGGCTTGAGGCATAACTCTCTGACTCATGATTGCTTTTAATTGATGTTTATATCTTTCTCTGAGCAAAAGCAAGGCCATATTAGATGGCATACTGTGGATGACTAATATATACCAATATTATATCATCACATTCTTTAGTTTTCAATTATCATTATTGAGTCCTTTGTAATGATGTTGGGCTTTTTTGGATGTCCGGATATTAAAAATAAACGTTATGTTTGTTTAAATTTCCGATTTGTCTGCTAACATTATTTAGCATTGATTATACACTCACCTAAAGAATTATCAGGAACACCATACTAAATACTGTGTTTGACCCCCTTTCGCCTTCAGAACTGCATTAATTCTACAAGGCATTGATTCAACAAGGTGCTAGAAGCATTCTGTAGAAATGTTGGCCCATACTGATAGCACCTTGCAGTTCATGGAGTTTTGGGGGACACATTTCCAGGGCACGAAGCTCCCATTCCACCACATCCCAAAGATGCTTTATTGGGTTGAGATCTGGTAACTGTGGAGGCCGTTTTAGTACAGTGAACTCATTGTCATGTTGAAGAAACCAATTTGAAATGATTCAAGCTTTGTGACATGGTGCTTTATCCTGCTGGAAGTAGCCATCAGAGGATGGGTACATGGTGGTCATAAAGGGATGGACACGGTCAGAAACAATGCTCAGGTAGGCTGTGGCATTTAAATAATGCCCAATTTGCTGTAAGGGGCCTAAAGTGTGCCAAGAAAACATCCCCCACACCATTTCACCACCACCAGCAGCCTGCACAGTGGTAACAAGACATGATGGATCCATGTTCTTATTCTGTTTACGCCAAATTATGACTTTACCATCTGAATGTCACAACAGAAATGGAGACTCATTAGACCAGGCAACATTTTTCCAGTCTTTAACTGTCCAATTTTGGTGAGCTTGTGCAAATTCTAGCCTCTTTTTCCTATTTGTAGTTGAGATGAGTGGTACCCGGTGGGGTCTTCTGCTGTTGTAGCCCATCCGCCTCAAGGTTGTGCATGTTGTGGCTTCACAAATGCTTTGCTGCATACCTCAGTTGTAACGAGTGCTCTTCTAGCTTGAATCAGTCGGCCATTCTCCTCTGACCTTTAGCATCAACAAGGCATTTTCGCCCACAGGACTGCCGCATACTGGATGTTTTTCACTTTTCACACCATTCTTTGTAAACCCTAGAAATGGTTGTGCGTGAAAATCCCAGTAACTGAGCAGATTGTGAAATACTCAGACCGGCCTGTATGGCACCAACAACCATGCCACGCTCAAAATTGCTTAAATCACATTTCTTTCCCATTCTGACATCCAGTTTGGAGTTCAGGAGATTGTCTTGACCAGGACCACACCTCTAAATGCATTGAAGCAACTGCCATGTGATTGATTGATTAGATAATTGTATTAATTCCAGTTGAACCCAGCTAATTTCCACTATTGTGTGTGTTATGTATCTGTATACAGACATGGAAATAAACCAATTCACAAAATTACACACACATTACCGCTATACAACATCCTCGCACATGGTTGAAAACAACAGTGAAAACAACAGGAGACATTGATGTAAATCTTTTTTATGCATTTGTAAGTTCATTACAAAAAACCTGCACAGGTGCTCAAGCGAATGCTGTTTTACAGAGCATTCATATAAACCGCAACAGGAAGCGAAGTTCACCGGGGTTAGCCTATTTAGTACCCACAATGCACTGCTGACATAGCAGTCCATCAAAGGTACAGCGCTAAAAGAGCTTGTGCCCCCACAGCTGAAAAGAACAATTACCACTTCTATCACTTCCTCTAAATTAGCATTCATTTGAGATATGATTTACTACAAAGAAAAGCCATTTTTCCCTCATTTTCTCTTCCTTTCTTCTTAGCCTTTCTTCTCTTCTCTCCTCTGTCGTTTCTCTGTGGGAGCAAGTTAATGTAGTAACATTTGTATTCTCCTCTTGAGACTCAGACAGCCGATGAGAATCTGCACCAGGTCAAGTCAGTCTCTCTCTCTCCCTCTCTCTCTCGTTCTCTCAATTTCTCTCTTCTCCCAGCCTCCGCCTCTTCCCTTTCTCTCATCCGTGGCTCTTTGAAAAGATAAAGATGCTCTAATTGCATTTGCATATCGTGCAGAGGAGAACGACTCGTGGGTCGTGACTCTTGTCCGCGTGATGTGCAGGCAAACATGAAAAACACATCCAGCTCTCTAACTCTCCTAACTTTGCTCCTGTAGTCATGGGATCGGGCCTGCTGTCATCGAGCCCCGGACACGAAAGTTCATGAATCTTTACAACTTCCGCTATGGAGAACAAAAACAGGCAAAGATTGCGGCAGGCGGTCCTGGGATTTTTCAACAGTTTAATGTTTGGCACTTGTGTACACGGAAACTGTCCGAGTTGCAGATCATTTCAACAGCGTGGAAAATTGAAGAATAAACATCTGATTACTTCTTTAGTGTTTCAGTCACGCTCGCTCTCTTTCGTCTTTCTTTCTTTCGCTCTATACCTTTACCCTAAACTTAACCCCAACCTAAGATTGTTGGTTGGTCTTTGCTGATCTCCTTTTTTGATCTGGTTTGCTGGATTTAGAGTAGGTATGCAACCTGATTAGTTATTTAGCCCGATCGATTAGCTAATCCAGCTGAATTCCATCTTAGCCAGGATGTGAGACCAGAAGAATTTATTAATTTTTTCCTCTCTTGCTCTTTTCTGAGAAGGTCTTGAATTTCCGTTGCTGTTTACTTTCATAGCTAACTCTATTTTGTCAGTCTCAAATGGGTAAGAGGACAGAAATGTCAACATGTCTATTGAACAGGGTCAGAAGACCAGCGGGGCTTTAGTTTTTCAGGGCAACTTTGCCAAAAGCCAATTAAATGACGATACAAAAATAATCGTAAAATTTAATACCCTGCTTTTGCAAGTTCGACTTGTTATTTAAACATACTGACTTTACTTTTGTGACCTTGTATGAGGGTCTAGGATTAGATCTAATTAGGAAGGCTGTGCCAATGAATAAGCTTACTGTGAGCTACTAATTATGTCCAATCTGTCTCCATTTCAGCATACCTGCTTACACGGTTTTCTGTAACAAAAAGATGGAGTAAAATGTCAAAGTAATTTGTGTTAAATCAAGGCAATTTCTGCCCTTTGCAGCCCTAACATGTAGTTGGATTTTAGGAGGATCTTTTAAAGTTGTTGCACTGTCTACAGGTTGTTTGAGAATTTAGGGGTACAGTGTTTAAACAATACGCTTTAATGGAAAGTCCGCCCGTGATGTAAAACCAAAAGTGTGTGTCTCTGTTTTGAATTCAGCACTGACAGGAAAAATGGTCGAAATGTGTACCCCAGCTGTTACTGGGACTGTACCCTTTCAAAAATATATCTTTGCACCATAGACTGTAAAACAGATGGACGTAGTGTCCGTGACGTCACCCATACGTTTCTGAAGATCGTTTTTGAAGCTTAAAGTAACGGTGCCTGCTGTTGCCATCTCACTGCGCATCACTCGCGGATATCCGAAAAATGGTACAGAGGCAGGACGTGGGTTAAGCTGAGGTGGCTGGTTGCTGAAACCACGCCCCCCTAGCTCAACTCTAGTGACAGCAGTTACTCTTTAACCGTCACTCAAGCGACCACACCCTTAATTATGCAGAACTTTAAAGCTTAATTTAATTTAAACGGATGAGTTACAAAAAATTCAACCGCCTCACAGTTGTCATGCCCATACAGACCAAAAACTATATTTGTACCAGGCTGTAAACATATTATTTTCTACTGTAAACTTGGGTATTTTCTATGTGAATTTACTCCCTTTTGGAGCCAGCCTCTAGTGGCCAGTCAATGAATTGCAGTTTAAATCACTTCATCAGAGAGATCGGAAGGTTGCCCCTCGGTTTGCACCTAAAGAGTTCATATTTCTCAGAGGTGCGTACTGGTACCAACTGTATACATATCTGTACCTAATATTTTGACTTTTTATATTGTACAATATGGGCATACACTCCAGACAATGTAAAAAAAATGATATGCTTATGAAAATGTACAAAAGATCCTTTGAGAAATAGGTATAGGGGTGGGGGATGGAAACTATTATTAGCTCCGAATAAAAACAATAGAGTCATTAGAAAGTCATCATGTTAAAAGTATCAATGCGTGCGAATGTGCCTCATGGTAGAAAGTAGAGCCCGACCGATTTATCGTTTTGCCGATTTTATCGGCCGATATGAGCATGTCGCAGATATATCTGTATCGGCGTATTAGCCGCAGATATGAAGCCGATATGAACGTTCCTTACAGAAGACATTAAATGCTTTTGAAAGATGTAAGTACTTGTTTGTCCAGCAGAGTGCGCCCTATTGGTTGCTAATGGCGACTCAGGTCACTCACTGTAGTGACATCAGCCAATCCCCCACCCCCTTCACTTCAGTCAGTCTCTCAGTTCAGATGGCGGCCGCGGCAGTCACGCAGTTTCTTCAAAACATTTTACACCTGGTATTAAGGCGCGCTTTGGTAGATTGGATTATAAGTGGACGAGAGAGACACATTCCTGTTTACATTTGGTGGTTTTAATCAGTCTTTTTTGTCCACTTGCGAGTTGTTTCAAACGCAAGCGGAAGAAATGACGCGAGGCGGAGAAAGGACGCGCTTAAACTGACGCGCAGTCTGTGGGAGTACAGCTGCTTGTGCTGTTACATGCTCATTTCAAAGCAATTGATTAAATAAGCTCGCGCAACTTTACACCCTTTCTTAAATAAAAGAGGCGGAGAGCAGACGCTTTAGTTTTATAAAAGTTTAAAGTCCCGGCAGAACACTGTGGGTTCGTGTTATAAAAAAGTTGTGCAGTACATTAAACATTAGCCTACATCAGTATGTTGTCAGTAATTCAAGCATTGTCGTCTTAACGGTAAATTTCTAATTAATTTGTGAAGTCCATAACTTACTCTAAAGCTAATAAACAATGACTTTATAAGTTTCCATTTTTTAAAATAAGCCCTATATAACATTATTCTCATTAAAACTGACAATGGTTTAAGTTATATGTATTTTGTTTTGTTTGTGTTTTAAAGTTATTTATAATAAGTCAAATTTACTGTTTTGTGCACTTATATCAGAATCATTTTGGATAATAAAGTTTATTGTTAACTTGTAAAACACACCTGCCTATATTACATATCTTTGTCACGTCATTTTAAGTGTTTGATCACCACATTTGTGGTGTGATCATAGAGTGATCATTGCAAAAAGTATTCATATATAGTATATTCTGTTAATGTATATAGTGTATTCTATGTACAGTACTGTAGTAGTATAATATACTGTAGTATATGTTTACTGTACTATAATATGCACATAATGAATATCGGCCGATATATCGTTATCGGTCTTTTTTTACTCTGTAATATCTGTATCGGCATCGGCCCAAAAAAATGCATATCGGTCGGGCTCTAGTAGAAAGTGAATCGACATCAATGAGGCTGTAAGACATTATTACACGCGGCACTCAAAGAGTTTACTGCTGAGAATAACACATACACAAACACATTCAAGATGCCGTCGTTCAAACACAAACCAGTCCAGACCAGCAGGAGAGCACTCTTACAACTGTACTTTGATCTGCAATATGCGAAATTATACATTTCACATACACATCCAAACCAAACACACACTCATTGTCAGAAGGTAATGGTGCATTGCAGGTATAGCCTCAACAGCCTATTTGTCAGGAGAGGCATTCAATTAGAGATGAGAGACTGAGAGCCCACCAGAGAGAGAGAGAGAGAGAATGAAAGAGACAGAGAGAAAGTTAATAGAGTTAACCCTAAATTGTAGGGGTGTAACGGTACGCAAAAATCACGGTTCGGTGCGAACCCCGGTTTTGAAGCCACGGTTCGGTTCATTTTCGGTACAGTAAGGGAGAAATGCAAACATTAAACTGCAGGTTGTTTATTACTTTAAACTTTTTTTTACAATTTGTTTACACTTTTTTAAACACTTTATTAAAGTATAAAATATATATAAAATGAAAAAATAATAAATAAAATACTACTGCAAAGTTATTTTTTACATTATTTTATAACAGAAGGTAACTCTTATCTTAACCTTCTCTTAAACTTTTTCTACTAAAACCTTGAACTAACAAATTCAATTCCTGAATACATTTATGAACTATTAGCCTACATTTTTGCCACTAAAAATTTTCTGTTTTGATTTATTTTGGATTGTTTAACTCACAGAATTGAATTGGCTATGTACCATCTCTGTATAAAAATAATATTACTGCTCTATGTGTAACTGCATAGCAAGCAACATGATGATATACTTATTATACACTCATTTTGAGATTAGTGAGCTGCATACATAGCCATCTTTGATCTTTTGCACGTTTACGTTTTTCCTAATCTTTGCTTGTGTCATCAATGTAAGCTGTGACTTTACTTACGAACCCCTCCGCAGCTGAGTAACAGCTGAGTAAGCCCGGGTTACAGCTCTTCTCTGTCCCGACCAGCTGATCGCATTGTGACAATGATATGATTGACGTGATATGCAGATGAAAAATCTGATCACGCATTCCTTATTCTTGCTGTCACAGAAAGCGCGTCTCATGAATGCGTAGCAACGAAAGACGTGCATCCTCTCACGCACTTTTGAAAGAACAAAGCAGCGCGTTGACACGCGTTTAACATGCGCTTTTAGATACGACACGTAAACGTTTACATCAATAATCAAACGGATATACAACTAAGTAAATAAAAATCTTTCTGCGGGCCGAATTATGTTATATGTTTGACAGAAGACTTGCGCTGAACGCGGAGACTTCCGCCACTTAATATGTTCGTGCGGAAACGCACGTATTATGTTCCGCACAGGCGCACACAAAATACTTTCGGTGCACGTGCGCACCGTGCCGAAAGCCCTGAACCGAAACGGTCCGGTTCGAATACACGAACCGTTACACCCCTACTAAATTGTGAAACTGGTGTTGGAGAACCAACATCTCTATAGGTTTATCTCAAAGCTCAAATATGTTCAACTTCATAGAACTGCAGATGGGAGAATTCATTAAGAATGAACTGCACCTGCTGATAAAGTTGTTTTATGCACACGTTGTTTTAGCACTCGAATCAGTAAGTAATTATGCAAATCAGATAATGGCGCAAACGTGGCAAAAACTGTAGAGCTGAACACACTTTGTGGAAGGTTGTCTTGAAAGTACACTTCACTACTGTTCTGTATACATTCCTGGTAATAACTTTCACTTTCCACATCATTGGGGATCATTTAAAGGCAGGTGCATAAACACTTTGGAAAAGGGAGTCGAACCGACTACCAAAACACACTTGTAGCCAATCAGCAATAAGGGGCGTGTCTACTAACCAACATCGTTGCCTGGGTTGGATATGTATGGGGTCTATCAAAATACAGTCCATGTACTCATGGGGTAGGGGCGTGTTTGTTTAAGTGATTTTGAATGTCAACATTGGCTTTCAGAGATCATGCACCAGAATCAGATTCAGATTCATTTTTTATTGTCCTCGTTAGAGGAAATTTGTTTCCACAGATTGTACCCATTACATTCAACACAACTTGACTCGTGGGAAGGTACAAATTGTGTTGTCGCAGCAGAACATGCGCATGCGCCAATCACATCAATACACCCATGATTTCTCACCCTTTAATTAAAGGCTCTCTAAGCGAATTGACGCGTTTTAGACCATAAAACATTTTTTTGTTACATACAGCAAACATCTCCTCACTATCTGCTTGCTGCCTGTCCGCTGATCAAACTGTAAAAAAACGAGAACTCTGCAGACAGCCCAGGCTCTACAAACTTCAATATAAACACAGTGGCCAAACCTGCACCACAAAACAAAACAGAGTGTTCCAGCCAATAAACGCCAAGAAGGATTTGGGGGTTGGGTTTGGGCGCGTTCATGAAAGCACGGAAGGGAGGGGGAGGAGTTAACTACGCTCAATTTGTTTGAAAACACATTTCAAAAATCAACACACCGATTCGCTTAGAACGCCTTTAATTACTGATGAAAAGGAGCAAATAAAAAAAATAAATGGCTGCCTTTTCTGCCTGTTGCGCAACTATTTAGGCACGATACATTATTTACATATGAAGTAATTTGATATGCCCTAAGTAGAATAAAAATGATTTAAAGTATTGCTGGTATTTCATAATATTGGTGACAAAATGTATGAATTTAAGGAATAAGAATATAAGTAAAGGTTGGTTTTGCAATGAATTTCCACCAAACACTATACATCCAAAATAACTGCTTATGATCTCATTATAAAATTCAATCTAATATTTCTCCAGGCCTACTAAATATTAAAGAGAGAGTGTGAGACACATTGAAGCTATACCTTATACTTTCTGTCCACACCATTTCCTTTTTTCATTATTGGTATTGATTTTCTCTCTCTCTCTCTCTCTCTCTCTCTCTCTCTCTCTCTCTCTCTCTCTCTCTCTCTCTCTCTCTCTCACTTACTTTCCTTCTACTCCCTTCCCTTTATTTTGCTTCGCGAATTATACTGTACAAATGTCAGGTGCAATGTAAATCTAAAACAGTTTGATTTAAAAAAGTTTTTTAGCATAAAGCAACTTGAGCCAACTGGGTTACACAATCAAAGGTGCTTTTAAAGGATCAAACACATTTTTCTATTTTTAATTACAGTATTACACGGCTTGTTGGAATGCTTGATTCTGATTGGCAAGTTTTTGGATGACATTTGCAGGTTTGTTATTCCCAGATAACAACTGCTCAAAGCTAATAACACTCAGTAACCTGCATGATGCAATTCATTTCGACAGGTATAGTATAATATTACACAATAACATTACATATAAATATGTCTTTTAATAAAATATATGGCATTATATTTATGATTAAACCAAATAGCGTGTTTGTGACATTGAACTCATCTTAAAAACAAAAATAATTGGGTTTATTAGAGGAAAACACCACCGTTTTCCAATATTTTACTATGTTCTTACCTCCAGTTAGACAAATTAATACATACCTATCTTTTTTCAATGCGTGCACTTTTAATCTTTGTACAACGCCTCGTGAATGTGTTAGCATTTAGCCTAGCCCCATTCATTCCTATGGCTCCAAACAGGGATGAATTTAGAAGCCACCAAACACTTCCATGTTTTCCCCGGTTTAAAGACTGTTACATGAGTAGTTACACGAGTAAGTATGGTGGCACAAAATAAAACTTTTGTTTGGAGCCATAGGAATGAATGGGGGTAAGATAACACATTCATGAGGCGGTGTACAAAGATTAAAAGTGCATGCATTGAAAAACAAATAGGTGTGTATTAATTAATCTAAGTTGAGGTAAGAACATCAAAACACACTTGTAGCCAATCAGCAGTAAGGGGTGTGTCTACTAAACGACATCGTTGCCTGATATGTGTGGGGCGGGTCAATCAAAAAAAGGTCCAGATACTATTGGGGTAGGGGCGTGTTTGTTTAGGTGATTTTAAATGTCAACATTGGCTTTCAGAGATCATGCACCCACCTTTAATAAATTACTGATGCCATGACAATAGAAAATGGGCAAATAAAAAAATAAAATGGCTGCCTTTTCTGCCTGTTGCGCAACTATTTAGGCACGATAAATTATTTACATTAAGTAATTTGAAATTATTTAAAGTATTGCTGGTATTTCATCATATTGGTGACAAAATGTATGAATTTAAGGAATAAGAATATAAGTAAAGGTTTGTTATGTAATAAATGCTATGTAATGAATTGGTTTATCTTAGCGTAGCTTAAGCACTTTTGAGTCCACTGTACTTCTGTTTGCATTAATATAAATAATATAAAATATGTGACTTGCATGGACCTCTTTTGCTTCTCCCCGATTTAAAGTCGACTCTGCCCTGATATGTTGACAATGTGTTACCACACCAGCAACCCCATGATCTAAGGTCACACAGATAATAATGTGTGTCATGTGAAGGTGGCCGTGATTAACCCAACACTACCCCAGGTAGAAGGTACCAATTAGGCCAGAAAATTGGGATGAGAGAAATGCAAATATATTCTCTTGCTCCTATAATAAACCAGGTGACAAATGAGATTTCAGCTCAGGAAAAAGTTCTTCTTTTCAAAACTTTCCTGAAACTTCTTTGTTAGCAACATGTCATTCAATTCAAGTTGTTTCCCCCTTTTTTATTGATGGGAGGTATTGTGCCGGTGGTAAATAGGAACAGATGTGTGTTGTGTATATCTGTGCATGTACAGCAGGATGTCACTTTTTATTTTCCATTTCACAAAGTCGCTCTGAGCTCCGCCCACATCGACACTCGACTGCCGAGTCACCCGCGCTCTCCGCTTGTAACACACTAGCCCATGCCCCGCTTGTGACTCAACAGGATGAATTAACAAATTAAAGAGTAAAACAGTGTGAGTGCAGCTGTGTGATAGAGAAAGAAATAGGGAGTGAATTCAGCATCGAGCTCCTGCTGAGTAAGAGCTCCAGGAGCGATGCTCTGTCATTTTACATACTGTAGAAAGAAATGAGAGACGCCCACTCCATGAAAGGAAACATTTTACTTTTCTATTTTCCAGGAGGCTAAAGTTCTCAGTGGTAAACTTAATCACAGTATACGAACAGACACGCCTCTGTAGCGCTCGCTTCTGTAGAGCTGCGCTTAAGTAACTGCCAGAACAGGAGTGAGAAAGACTTCCTGACTCTGTGGACTGTGTCAGCCAGATGGATCTGTAAATTTTCAAGGTCGAACGGAGGCAATTAAACGGAGCTGTACAGTTAGATCTCTGGCTGGCACTACCACACAAATAAACAGACATGAAAATATAGGACATTTTTCACAGCGGAGGTCCGTGAGGAAATACTGCAGGGTGCCTGATGTGTAAATTAATATTGATCAAACCTAGCTCTTCCTGCAGTGTAACAATAAACAACAGTAGAAGATTTACTGTCATATCAATCACATGTAGTTTGTTGAAATTTATGCTCCTACGCACAGAAGATTTCCTTATATTTTTGATAATTAGCATTGCATTGTAATTTTTCAGATTATCAACACTGTCAATTTAAAAAAAACAGATGAAATACATCATGCAGGGCCTACCATCTATTATTGCCAGTGTTACATTTACATTACATTTTACAATTATTAATTTACAAACAAGAGAGCATTTTGGGTAAAAAAAAAAGTTTGACGCAACAATGGGTTAAAACAACGCAGCATTTTGAGTTATATATATATATAAATATAGGTTATATTACAACCCGTTGGGTTCGTCCCTTTTTGACCCAAACGCTGTTCGTTAAAAATAACCCAGCATGAATGGAGAGCCCCATTTTATAACTTTCATTGCACACTTTAGCTACATTTGCACCTACTTTTTTGTTTATTGTCTTTCTCCACCAGTTGAAAGTTTTTGTCTTTCTCCACCAGTGAAATGTTTTGGAAGGTAACCTTTAAAGGGGCCATGGCATGAAAATCTGACTTTTTCCATGTTTAAGTGTTATGATTGGGTCCCCAGTGCTTCTATCAACATAGAAAATGTGAAAAAGATCAACCCAGTAACTTTGGGAAACCATTCTCTACAGGCACATGAAAAAATAGGAAGTTGAAATTTGGCTCCCCTTGTGATGTCTTAAGGAGCTCTTATTATAATAATACCGCCCCTTAATCTGCACTATCCAATCAATCACAGCAATGCCATTTAGTTTAGAGAAAAAGAGAGAGAGAGAGAGAAAATAATTCACAGCACAATTGAGTTTCAATTGCAACAAGCCTCCATTATTGTGATCAGTGTTTGCACTTCATCTGCCCATTTGCATTTTAAAGGACACACCCAAAACGGCACATTTTTGCACACACCAACAACGTGGTAATTTTAACATGTTATAATAAATTATTTATATGGTATTTTGAGCTAAAACTTCACATAATTACACCGAAGATTTTTTTGACATCTTAAAAAAGTCTTGTGCCATGGCCCCATTAATTATAATTGCTTCTTAATGTGGAATGAGGCCAGTTTTATTGATTCCAATACTTTTGTTTCTAAGAAAAAGCATCTGAATAAGGACAAATGATAATTTGCTAAAATTTGTCAATACATTTTATACAAGCTATCTGTCTTATGTTTAAATCTTAACTTCAGATCTGACAAGTTCAGTGTTTTAAATTGAATACCAATTAAAATTGATCTGTAACTAGGTACATTTACATGCAACCAAATAATCCGTTTGTAATCCGTTTTGGCTCATTCGGATTGAAAACCCTTCATTTAAACACCTTAATCAATACAATTGGTGTCAATCAGATACAAATGTCAATCATTTTAAAAGGGTTGTTTTCTGATCTCAGATCCGATCATCAGGATAAGAGTGTGTGTGTAGTATTTTTTCAATCAGATGCAAAAATACATTGTGCACATGCACAGAAAAATTGTGTTACAGTTCATGTCTTATATTTACCTCATATTTATGTATCACATGATTCTCTTCACAGAAAATGCAATAGCAAGGAAATGGCAACACACATTATTAACTCATTCCCCCCAGCCACGTTTTTTTTTTTGTTGAGTTGCCGCTAGCATTTTTTGTGATTTTCACAAAAGTTTCACAAAATGCCTTCCAGGAAAATGTTCTTATAAAAATATATAAACATACAAATATATCAAATGAAAGAACAGACCATCTGCTTTCAAACAAATGATAAACAAACAAACAAACAAACAAACAAACAAAACGGGAAAAAAAGTTTCATCCTATGTATATTTTTTCTCTGCCTATAAACACTTAAAAAGTATTTTTCCTTTAAAAATTTTAGCATAATTTAAAATATTGTAATTGCATGTCTGTGAAGGAATTTTTTAGAGATCTGATTTAGGACAATTATCAAAACATACACAGAGTTAAAATTAGTAAATAAAGTTTTGCTTCAGTTTTTTCCTAAATTGGGTATGTGCGGCATCTATTGGATAATTGTGGTATTGCAGATTACCATAAACATTTATTTATGAACGCATTTTTTTAAGGAAATGTTTTCTCTTAATTGACAAGATAACTCGTCAATGGTGGGGAAAGAGTTAAGGTAATGAGGTCTCGCGTTGCACATTTTGCACGTGTACTTTCATTTAACATAAAAGCAATAAAATAGCGTTGTGCCTTTCGAAAAGTGTGTTTTCTTTGCCTATATCTAAAAACTTCTTAAGAACAACTTTATCCTACTCAACTTTGACTTTGTACATAAAAATCGAAGGATTTCATGATTAGAATATTGGCATTTGAACTCTGAATAGACTTTAGGATGCTTTTGGGCTGTCAATTGGGCTGGTTTTGATACACGAATCTGGCAACCCTGGCTGTGTGGTTGCGCAGACGATTGGTTCGGAATATATAGAATGTACATGTAAACGAACGTTTTAATCAGATTACAATGTTTAGGGTACATGTAAACTGTACTGTCGTAACCTGCAATCGAATAAAATTCAGTCGGATTGACAAAATGTTGGCTTAACAAGACGTCAATGTGTCACCAGGATTACTTCTGTATTGGATTCTTCTGCATTTTGAACTCCCAAAGTGCCGGTATCCGTTTACTTCACAGAGCATTGCGTTTTTTTGCGAAATATCCCCTTTTTTGTTCTATCGAAGAAAAGAGTTCACCAACATATCGAATGGCTCGCCGGTGAGTAAATTAACAGCAAATTTTCATTTTTGGGTGAACTATCCCTTAAACTCATTTAAATTATGAAACATTAAAGAATAAAAAATAGTAAATAAATTGTTAAAGATCAGAACCATGCACATCAGTAAGAAAATAATTAAAACTACAGTTAAATTGCATTCTGAGTCTTCCTCTGCCTCCTCTGATGGATTGCCACTGATTTTTCATGATGTGCGCTTGTTTGGGGTGACGGCATCGTACAACACCTCATTACTGAATATCTCCCAGTCCCATAATCTATGCTCACACGCTCCCTTTCCAAACCGCTTTGTCAATTGTCTTCTTTTAATCTCTTTTAAACATCCATCTCTCTCTTTTGTCTTTTTCTCATGCGCTCACACCCCTCCCTTCCTGTGCTGTGTTAGTGCTTTCCGTGTCAGAGTCGCGATCATAAATAACGCACTCTCGCGGCCTACAGATCTCTTGATATATTGGCCTGACCCATCGTACGTGTGTGTGAGAAGGAGAGAGAGAGAGAAATCGAGATAGTCTGATGTATTAGCCATAGCTATCAGAATGAAAGACAGCTTATGTTATGACCGGAGGGCGGGGCCCTAGGCTCTTGATAAATGGAGTTCCTCCGCAGGTTATAAGGAATGAGTGATCTTCTGTCATCCATCACACACGAAAACGAGAGAAAAAAGAGGAGTGCAGGGAGTGTTCGTGGTGTGAGGACCCAGTGGCCAAGCCAGGCCGGAGTAAATCAAACAGGCCTTATTTTCCTGATTGCCTTGGTGACAAGACAAAAAGCTAGCGCTCAGCTGATAAACTAAAACCTGGCCTGGGAGCCAATAGAGGAGATGTAGCCATGCCCAAGACAAGTAAATCTGATCAATCACACCCAGAAACTGACAACGTGCAATCTAATGCGTTTTTAAAATGTAAATGTTGACACACAAACGTTTTTTTATTAATGCTCAAGAGAGATCTCATGAAAAACGAAAGCTTTAAAAATAATGCAGGGAGCATATTTTAGGTAATCCTTTTGATAATTTTCGCTCCGATTAAAATATCTGATGTTTGACTGCAGACTTTGATATCTCTGCAAATCCGAGCACAGTTGGAGGCACCTCTGCTGAAACTCTGTAGAGAAGACACATGCGAGATCCCTGAGGTATTTTTCTCAGGGGAATAATCTAAGAAGCAGGAGGCCTTAGCAAAAGTCTCAGTATGGTTTCCATTTAATTATGTTATCTTGGAGAAACGATTGATACATTTAAGAGACCTCATATGCGATTCTCTTTCCTGTGGGTGCACACATGAAAGCACACACGCGTACTGTCACACATATTTAACGCAATACAACAATGGAAAGAAATATGAGCCAGAGATCTGTGGGAACTTTGGCTTTTAAATTCACTGAATGGAGATTAAGACAGAGGCAATGAATCTCACCACTTTGCAAAGTAACCTAAAAATTCCCCTTACAAATCCCATTTTGCACACCCTGCTCTCTCTTTCTCGCCCTCTTCACACAGAGATTACGGAAAACACACGGAAAATGCGTCTGGAAATTGTACAGGATTGTTTGATTTTTGGTTCATTCACACTGCCAAGGATACATATTTAAAGTCCTACACTTAGTAGTTTTTTTCCACAGCGTCTTAAGTTTGCTAATTATCCGTGATTTTTCTCCGGAGAAACCACACGCGTGCATTTTTGTTTATGACAAAATCATACTGGCTTCGGATAGTGATGAGCTCCCTGATCTCTGCTTCATTTCAGTCTGCAGATATTTCTGATTAAATATCCATAAACTGAACCATAAATGTCTTGTTGTGATGACATGCACGTCCTCACTGAGGCACGCCCCTTACGGCATTGATTCTGCATCTTGTTCACACAGGATGTGTTCCGTTACTGTTACAGCAATGTTACCGTTCCCTTTTATGGGACTGATCCCAGAACATTTTCGGGCATATTTGTGTTCTCTCTGCCAATTTCACACACTCCTTATTTCCTAGGGACACATACTCTTACCTGCTTTCAGGGAGGAATCCATCAGACCATTTTACATTTACTTTTTTGCATTAAGCAGACAAAGTGGCATTCAAGGTAGGTTTTTTTTAGTATGTGTCCTGGAAATCAAACTTAAGACCTTGGTGTTGCTTATATCATGGTCTCTCATGCTCCTTCTTTCATTGAATGTTGTCATACAAGACAGATGGGCTCGGGAGAAAGCATGCCCACCCATACATTTTGTCCTGGTCCCTGTGAAATGTAATTGTTGATTTTCGTATACAGTACTTTGCTATCTTGGCTTTGGCCAAATATTTGTCATAGCAACACTCTTATAGACTCTCCTGTAGGTTGTACATTCTTCTGATGTTATATTGCTTCTTTATGAGACCATATCCGATAATAGTTCTTCTATGGCATTGTTTAGCACCTTCATTTTTAAAAATTTGCTTTCTGTTGGGTCTGACAGTCACCATGTAGACAAATTATCAGCTCAAATGATAGGGAAAAAAAACATTAAAAGTACCTTGAATAGATTTAACTATTTTATAATTGTTCACTGATAGTTAATAAGTATTATTAAATAAAAAATATAGGTATATATTTGGTTAAAAAAGACTAAAACACCTGAAAGCAATATATGGCTCCAAGCTGCACTTTTACAGTTTTAAGAGTCCCAAATTGCATTTTAAAGGTGCAGTGTGTAATTTTTAGAAGGATCTCTTGAAAGAAATGCAAAATAATATACAAAACTATATTTTCAGGTGTGTAAAGACCTTTCATAATGAACCGTTATGTGTTTATTACCTTAGAACTAGACCTTTTAATCTACATACACAGCCCCGCCGCTCCCATAACATGCATCACGCGCTGTGCGTAGGGCACCACGTGCTGAGGGGGCACCAAAAATAATAGCCTAATGAAAAAAATTATAATGCTGAAATTATTTCACTAGCCTATAGAAATATTATTAGGCACTTTTTATCCATGTATATGTTACAAAAAAGGGGGGACGAGATAATTTAATTGCTCTAGTCTAGAAAGTATGCCCCCCAGCTTTTGATGGTCCGTGCCGGTTGATCGCGCGGGCGCCTGACGAAGATTGACAGAGGCCGTTTCTCAATCCGAAGGCTGCAGAGGTCGCATTTATAGGCTGCATACGTCATCAAATCACGTTCTTATTTCGTAATATTAACAATTATAAAGTTAACTATTATTCTTAGTTAATCGTAAATTGTTGTAATATGCTTATGACTTGCTAATGTAATGTTCAGTTAACTGAAATAAACCAGGCTTGATGACGTATGCAGCCTGCATATGCGACCTCGCGCAGGCTGCAGCTTTTCGATTGAGAAACGGCCAGTCAGAAGGCAACTTTTGGAAATGTCCCCGAAAAGACAGCAGGAGTCAGGATCGGAAAAAAGAAGAAACTGCGGGATGATTCCCGTGCATCACTTGCAGGTAAGTCCATCATGTTTAATCATTCCTAAATAAGGGAAATGCGCATGGGCTGCAGCTGCTGCTAATCGGAATGCGCCTCGAACTTGCTGTGCTGATATTAATGTTTAGCAAACTATGTTGTTATAATTTATAACTTCAGTGCAAGCTAAATTGAGAAACATTACTGTAAAACATTACATACGGTATGCATTTGCATTTTACAAATAACTGACGCAGCTGTTACTTTCTTTACTACGTTTCTTTATATATTAAGCAGTGTTTTATTTTGTGGTTTATTTTGACCTGACGGTGGTTAATACTTTCTCAGTAAAAGTTAACATTAGCAGTCAGTGCACATGTTAGGCTAACAATTCATGACTCTTAAATATATATAAATATAAAACGTCATGATATGAAGCAAATATTACTGTGACACTTAGTTATCTGAATCCTTGTTTTATTTAAGAATATTGAGTATTCTTGTTTACATATTGATGTTTATTTAATGTAAATTATTTAAAGTGATATTGTACTTGGGAAAAACATGTCTGGATTATTTAGATAATTTAAGTTTGGTAATTTTTTCTGTTTTGCTATTCTATTAAAGTTTGCACTTTCAAATGTGTAGTGTGTGTTGGCTAAAGCTGTGAAGATTTTACTTTCTGCTATTAAGTTATATGTTTGGCAATAAAAAATTTAACTGGCAAAAACAAACGTTTTTTTTTTTCTCAGGGTCAGGGTGGGGGGCATTATAAAGGAATTATGCTTAGGGCACCAAAATGGCTAGCAGCGGCACTGTACATACACTGAGGGTCCCCTAACATGGAAGTCGCCATTTTGTGCCGCCACTTTTCTACATAAATAATCTTAATGGACACATTTTTTTACTAAGTTGTCTCCGACGATGAGATGTTTTTCCGGTGGGGGGTACCGTAGCTTCTCTATGTGTTTCAAAAGTGAGGGGTGAGCATTGGACTTAGCCGTTGGTTGCAATTCGCAACCTCACCACTAGATGCTGCTAAAATGTACACACTGCACCTTTAATGCATACTTAAAATCTTTTTATATCAAACTCGTCTTTTTTTTGAGAATTAAAGCTACTGCAGTGGACAAGAATGTAAGCATAATATAAGCACATAAACAGTGAAAATATATGTTGTACATGCTGAAATTGTGCAGTGTAATTTTTTATACAGGGGTCTCCAATGTGGTGCCCCCGGGCGCTAGGTAGCATGCACAGAGTCTGTGAGCTGCCCGCCAAATCACATTCTATTAATACTCTCAATTGTAATATTTATTTATTACATATTTTTAATATTAGCTTGGCTTGGTTTAAGTATGTTAACATTTAAACGATACTATAACATAGTAACAAGTAAAATAAAATAAAAAATGAACAAGTAAAACAAAAAAGTTTTGAGTGAACTATATAAATAGGTAGCCCTCCAGATTGTTTTATCCATTGTGGTAGCCCTTGCTCACAAAAAGGTTGGAGCCCCCTGGTTTAATATGTCTAATTTTTACCCAAAGCAGTCTTGTGATTGGTTGGGCTGGTATCCAAGCTCTAGCATTTACAAACTTACAAGGTGGCCTTCTATAAATCAACAAGATAGTCCTGTATGGATATGTACATCTCTATAGTTTGAGTGACTTTAAAATGTCGCTAGCAACAGTATAACCAAGCACCTTTAAATAGAGAATATTTGCTTTTCTTTTATTGTTCATTAAGCCTCACCATTACACTGGGGATGTGAAAATGAGTGAGAGAGGGAAAAAACAGATGATAGGGTCTTGTACGCATTGTATGATATAATGCTAGATTGGCAAGAGCTTTTATCTGTTCAATGGGAATGTCAAAATGGAGGTCTCTCTCTCAGACGAGGGCCAATCTCTTTGATTTTCTTCCTGCTTTCCTTCTGTAATTATGTTTTTTTTAATGGCTTTTTTGGCAAATGATGACTATCTGTACAAGCTCTCTACCAGAGAGAGAGAGAGAGAGAGAGAGAGAGAGAGAGAGAGAGAGAGAGAGAGAGAGAGCGAGCGAGAGAGAGAGACCAGGCTAATGGGCAAGGCCTAATGAAGTGTGTGTGTGTGTGTGTGTGTGAGCGTGTGTGTGAGCAGGCGTGTGTGTGTGTGAAAGGGCTAGGGCGGGGTATGTAATGTGCTTTTAATGTCTGTAATAATCCCTCACAGCGGCAATACCAAGCATGTACGCCTGGGAGAAGGAGACAAGTGCACAGGTGTGTCTCCGACAGAAGTGGAAATTAATAACCTGCCATTCTTATTAGCTAATCTATCGGTCTACCCCGCCACAGTTTCAGCTTGCGGGAGCAAACGCTTCATTACATCTGCTTGCTTTTTTAATGAAAAATATGCATTTAAAGCACTAACCATTAACCAGTTAAAATAGGTTAGTCATAACTTGCTATAAAATAAGACATTTGTCAGATAAAGACAACTAAAACTTTTCTTCCCCTGGGGTGAGCCAAAGTTTGTAGCAAAGAAAACGTATAGGTGCATTTGCGGAGTAAAAAATGGCAGGTGGCGTGCCAGTAGTATCTATTGGCAAATGTGCTAAACACAGTTGTTAACCATGAAGTATTAACAAGATAATTGTTTGTTGAATGCTCGTTATTGACCAGGTTTGAATAAATACCCCGCTGAAGGCTACTTTGCACACTTTGTTTTGAGGTTTGGAAGGATTTCAGTGAGAGAGCGAACATACTCAACATGGCGTTTCGCTGAGGATCTGCGCGGTGTTGTGGTGGAGAGGTCCTCCATGCGGTTATAAATAGAGCTCTTTGGGACCTGAATTGATTAATTACATGTTAAGGACGCTGGAGAAAAGTGCTGCCTCGTCAAGAGGAACCATTTGATTTCCACTCCACACACATTTATACACAAACGTGCACACCTTACATGCTCAAATATTTGAGATGCCCTCAAAGTCATGTTGTGAATGTTTTTCTCGCTAGGTTGTGTGCAGCATGATATGACACCATTTAGGCAGTGGTTGTTTATATGGATAGGCTACAGTCTGCGAGAAGGCCCTGAGAAAAGAAGCAAGCATGCCATGCATATTTAAAATACTGTACATACATGAATTTTAATAGTAAATAAGTAATCTTCACAAATTGAATGTTGAATTTTCTTTCACGGAAAATGAACAGAATGTGCTGTTTTGCTGGTGATATTTATATAATAATTCACATTATAGTTATATATTATTTATATAATATCACATTTGATATTAGCCTATACACTGTAAATAAATGCAGCATGAAGTTAAAACAACTTAGTTTTGCAAGTCAATTCAACCTATTATATTAACTATTATTTGACTATTAGGTTAAACAATTTTAACTTGTTAAAATAACATTTTTAAAAAATGAATGTTTATTGGACAAAAAATCCTGAATTTTTACAGTGTACATTGATAATAATTATTAATATTTTTTTTCAAATTCAGTCTGAATATGCATCACAGAAAAGTCAGAAAAGTCAAAAAGTACAACTTTGCACCTATAGACCTTTTGCGAGTAGACATCACAGTTACGTCACTGCAAGCTGCGTGTGCAACGTGGTGGCAGAAAAACAGTGGAAATGAATTATACACGAGTGAAACGAGCAAGATAACTGACTAGAAAATGTCTTGTTGTGCTGTTGAGTGTCAGAATAGGAATGGCAAAAAAGATGGCCTTCATTTTTATAGAATACTGTCATCAAAGACACCATTTGAAGATAAACGTAGGTGTTTATGGTTGCAATAAGCCCTTAAACAGACTGGAATGATGAAATCATCTGGAAATCTATTAATAATCAGAATAGAAAATAATTAGAGAAGATGTCCAGTTTTCTGCCGAAGTCTGTTCCCTCATGTGTTTCTTATAGTGTTTTCATCACGTTAAGTTTATAATTTATCTAGAAAGATTAAAGATTTGAATGAGTTATACTGAAAAAGCAATAATATCACAATTCCTTTTTTCCTTTTTCTATTACTTCTTTTTATCTCATATCTTAGCCGAAGTGTTCTTCATGTTTGTTCTAAAATTATTATGTTAACATACTTAATAAATATATAAATATAGCACACACACATGATGTAAAGTGTTATTAATATATAAACAGGCCTATGCAAATTAATTTGTATAATAGTTTAATAATAGTTTTAGAACAAACACGTAGGCTATAAATATAAGAAAGACATATTTAAAAAAATGGTATAATATATAATACATGATAGTATTGCTTTAATATGTACTTTAACAATTCATAATATAAAAATATATTGATTTACCAATAAAGAACAATACATATGCATGCACATATATCAGTAGCAAGCCATTTAAATTTTTAATCTATCAAAAAAAAATTACATAATGTAATGAAAATGCTAAAAGAAATATTACACTTAAGGGAAAAATTGGGGAAACAGACTTCAACAGAACACCGGATCCATAAAAATCACAGTTCAATGCTAAAACACTTCACACCGCTATGGCAGAGCTAACCCTAACCTGCCACCAGTTGTGCTCCGCCCACAAAAAACAATATCTCTGTTTGCAAACACGCAAAAGGTCTATAGTTCATATTAGTACATCAGAGTTACATATTGGTACCAAAGAGTCCATATTATTATCTCAAAAGGGGCATACTGCTACTGTACCAGACGTATGTACCTAAATGTACATAATTGGACCATTTTAAAGGGTACTGCGCCCCAGTGATACTGTAGCTTGGGACACTTTTTTGACCATTTTATTTCTAACAGCATAGCTTTTTTACATTTTTAAAGTTAACGGGATAGTTCGGCCAAAAATGATATTAAACCGTCCGATATGCATATGTCCATCATTTTTCAGACAAACACATTTTCAGTTATTTTAGAAAATGTTTTAGATCTTTCACTTAATCAAATGTAAAGTTATGGGGTCCACTCCTTCAAGTCCAAAAAATATGCATCCATCCTTTACAAAATAAATCCAATCGGCTCCATGATGATAAACAAAGGCCTTCTGAGGGTAATGCGCGCAATGTTTTGTTGTAGAAATATCAATATTTAAAACTTTATAAAAAAAAAATAACTAACTTCCGGTAACGCTGCCATCTTGGTCACGTCCGCATTCAAGATGAGAGCGTACACAGTTTATGCAGGGTTCTGTGCTGCTGCTCTGGGTCCCCGCCCTCCGAATTTGTCATACGTTACTATTTAAAGTGTGTACACGCTGATATGCTCTCCTGAATGCAGAGGAGTCTAAGATGGCGGTGTTACCGGAAGCTAGTTTTTTTCTTTTATAAAGTTTTAAATATGATATTTCTACAACAAAACGGCATGGATGATTGTTTATCATCGTGGAGCCTTTTGGATTTATTTTGTGAAGGATGGATGCATATGTTTTGGCAACACAGTCTCACACCCATGGCGTCAATATTTGACGACACTTGACCATGCGTCAATATGTTGACGCGGAGGGTATACCCTCCGCGTCACTTTTTGACGAACTGGGGACTTCAATACTATTAGGTACGCGAAATTAAACAGTTGTCGCCTGACATTGGGGTTAGGGATAGGTTTGGGTAGGGATGTCATTATGTAAATCTAACCCTAAACCGACGCGAAAATGGTAGAAAATGGTAAGAAAATAGGAAAGAGAATTTCGCGTACCTGATAGCATTGAAGTCCCCAGTTCGTCAAAAAGTGACGCGGAGGGTATACCCTCCGCGTCAACATATTGACGCATGGTCAAGTGTCGTCAAATATTGACGCCATGGGGTGAGACTGGGTTGGTTTTGGACTTGAAGGAGTGGACCCCATAACTTTACATTTGATTAAGGGAAAAATGTGGCATATGCATCTTGCACGGCTTGGGGGTGAGTAAATCATGGGTATTTTTATATCATTTATGGCTGAACTGTCCCTTTAAATTCCTTGCAGAAATGCATGTATCCACATTTCTTATCTTGTCACTGATTTGCTTGTATTGTATTTCTTTATTGTTGTTGCCATACATATTTATAGTCTGAAGAACCTTTTTTCACATTAAAGAACCTTTTGTTAAATAAAAAGATGTTAAAGGGGATTTAAAGAACCATTTCGAGAAAGGTTCTTCAATGGCATGATGAAGCAATTTATTCCCAGTGTACAGCACTTTGCCGATTACTCGCAAAACACATTGCATATCCCTGAAGTGTTTGATATTTCAATTAATTTATATTTTACCATACTATTTACTGTGTCACCCCCTCACCCACATCCCACAACTCCCACTGCAGCATCTGCCGTGTTTGGTTACAGGGCTGCCACAGAGCAAGCCTGCATCTCAGACAGATAAGTAGACTTAGAGATTGAATACTAAGTGGTAACAGGGAGAAGGGTACGAGTTGTTAATGCATCCGTGTAAGGAAACCCTACGTCTTTCTCCGCTGTACAGGCATGCCATATGCTGAATGGCGAAACAGAGATAAGAAAGATGGATAGAAAGGAATGAAAGAGGATGCAATAGAGAAGGAAAGTTATCGCAAAAACTCTCTTATCTCCTGTGTCCTTTGGCCTTTGTTCCGAAAGCCCCATCCACCTAACAGAATCAGCATTGTTGGAGTACACAGACCCCCCCTCCCACACACACAGACTATGAGTGCAGGTATTGTCCTGTTTCATGTTAATTGAGATTGAATGGCTCTCATTGGTTAAAAGATGGCGTTCAAATGACTAGTGGAGCTTTGGGAGAGCATCATACACCAATACCTCATCTTATACAGCGCTCCTAATGAGCATCACACACAAACACACACACACACACACGCCTCTCCGCCACCTATCTCTGCATGGTAATTAATAACACTTACTCAAGAAAGCCGATGTCTGCCAACTATAACAGGCACATATTCAGTTATGTGTGGCATTGACAAAGCATTAGCCATAATAAGGCTATAATCACATCATAATTACGACATAATGACTGGTTTTCAGTCTGTTCTCACCCAGCGGATCCCAAATTGCAGCACAAGTGAGTGACGAGCAAGCTAATAGCAAACCCCTTCAATTGCTTGGTAATTCAAATGTTGTCTTCACTTGGGCACTGCAACAATTAGTATGACAATTAAAACCACAGAAATATATTAATTGACCCTTTTTAGACATGATACACTTGCGTTTGGAGTCACAGGTGTTTTACGCCGCTCCAACAAGGTCATCATTATTTTTCTTTCTAAGCACTTTCGACATGTCGACGATGTTTGACATGAAAATATATCGCATCAAAACAATTGTTTACACGGAAACTCAGAGGAATATAGGCTTTGTGTGGAAACTCCTGAGTTGACAATGCTGCTTCCTGTTTGTGTTAATTCTGTTGACTACTGCGATTTCCCAGCCTCCCAATAGTTCAGAATGTGGCAGCACAAGGGGTTTGCTGTTGCTGTAAAGTGTCTTACTATACACCCGGGCATTTGGGAGTCGCCAGTGAAGGACACGTTTATCTGCTACACGCTGCTGAGAATTACACTCACGACTGAGGCATTATCTTATAATTTTCTCTCAGGGAATGAGGAGGGCTGCAGGGGCTGGGGTCTAGACAACAGGGGCATGAGAGATAAAAATCAAAACCTGCCATATGCCTTTGCTTTATCTTTGGAGTCGGTTTGAGGTTATGGTGTTTTTTTTAATAGACTGTTATTTTTATATGGGACGATCCAGCATTTTTATGCCACTCCATCTCGATTTGCTGTTGTAACATGCACTGCTCTTCGCTAGCTATTTAGTTCACTTTAGCCATCTGGTGAGATGGTGTGTGTCATATTTTACAGAGTGATACAGGCACTTTTAAAACCCATTTGCATCGTTTCACCTACCTGGGAACACTCTGGCTGTTAAATAATGTTAATCATAATGAAAGTTGCATCATCCTGCTATGGTTTTACTTGTTTTTGAAATCCCTTTAGGCAGCTTTGTGTAATGGTTATGTGCCACTACACTGTAGTAAAAAAAAAGTTGAAAATGGTCCCTAACTGTCAATGGGGCAGTACTCTTTCAAAAAGTAGGGGTGCGCGGGGCAAAAACTAATGTGGGGTTAGTTGTAACACGGACTGTTTACATTGTTGCACAAGGTTGAGCGATTTGTTTTTCCAGTATTTTTTTCACGCTGCCAAAAGACGATATCCCGCAAATTATTAAAAATGTATAATGTTTATTCAGAGTTATTGATGAACAAGTTTTTTTGGTGTATTTTTTTCGGTTTCTAATTTGGGTGTGTAAGACACCAAATCCAATGATATTAATCAGTGTCTTGTTGACTAAAACATAGCATTGTTTTGTCTGCAGTTTTTAGCAACTTTTTTCGTGGGATTGAAAATACTTCGACCTGTATTTCGAATTGTAACGCTGTGTTACAACTAACCCCTCAGCACTTACTATATGAAAACCGCTAACGTTAGCGTAATTCTTGCCGTTGTTTTAAATCGGCTACACACAAATGATTGCTGGCTGCCAACAAAATAAATAAAAATTGTGTGTCAAATTTATTTTTGTTTATATCTTTAATATTGATTTAATAAGGTCACGTCAAAAATTTAAATCATAATGAAATAAATGTGTAAAATCAGATTTTGATGCTCATTATCTCAGAATTTGATTTTTGAAACTGTAGTATAGTTATACAGACTGGGTGACATATAATTTTTTTTGTCATAATTGTGCTGCTTTTTCTCACATATTTAGACATTTGTATCCATTTATAATTGAACTATTGTTAGAAAAGGGCTGGATGAATGAATACAGTGTGGATACCTGTCTATTATAGACAGATATATAAACAACATCCCCTTCAAGTATATAGACAAAATAGTCTTGAAATATTTGCCTGCAAACTTAATTTTTTAGCAAGTGTTACAACTAACCCCCTGCCTGTTTCAATTAACCCCACCTATGGGGTAAGTTGTAACGTTTGTACTTCTGTCACGTTTGGTGTAATTGTCCAAGAATGGTAAGTAGGCCTACTAGAAACAAACTTCAAATGTTCATTTGTAGCAGGGTGTGTGTTGCTTGTGTAAAAATATAAAAAAATATATAATTAATCAAACTTGTTTGCTCTCCCCTACACCTTTTCCTAACCATGTTCTTGTAGTTTTTTATTGGTGGTAAAAGTATTGTAACCATGTTTTTTGGTGTATTAATTATTGCTATTATCAAAAACATGGTTTTACTATAGTAACAATGGTTTAACTAAAGTAATGGTTTTCAAAATAATGGATATTTTGTGGTAACCATGGTTTTACTACAGTAAAAAAAATGTTTTTTTCGGTATTAACCATGGTTAATGGTTAAGGGGTTGCACCTAATAAGTTCATTCATTACCTCAAAGATACACATTAGTACCAAAAAGTGCATATTAGTACATCAAATGTACATACAGATATTTATACTTTTGGTACCAGGTACATATTGGGACCATTTTTGACCATCTTTCGGAAAGTGTAGTAACACCAAATGTAATGCTAGGTTGTTTTGAGTAAAGCTTTCTGAACAATTCTCCCATAGGCCTTTTAACTCCCTGTCTACCATTATTTGTCGGAACAACTATTCCGTCTATCTCGTCTACATCACCAATCCCAGGAAGTAAACTGTTGCCTACAATCCGTGTGTTTGTTGTAGTCCAAGAAAAGAGATTTAGGTTGAAAACGATAACTCACCTCATCATTAACTTTGGAGTTTGTACCTTCTGCATATCGTTAACATGTACTAATACACACCTACACACCAAAGGAAATGTAAAATCCTGAATCGGACCAAAGGTGCTCTTTAAAAAAATTATGTTTTAACTGTGCAGCTACATAGCCACAAAGTTACAATCTTCAGGGAAATGAACCTATCATGAGTTTGAAAACATTTTTACATAATGTTGATATTACCAAGAGAAGCTAAAAAACTAAAGAAGTGGAAAAATAAATAACTGTGAAAGAAAAATAAATAATTTATCAAACTGTAAGTTATTACAGTACGAAAGCTTGGACCAGCAGTGTAATCATGCAATAATCAAATCACAAGACCACTTGAGAATCAACAGATTTCACACCAAATGATCAGCACACACAAGCTGAGAGACGTTTAATGGATTACAGAAACAAAAAAAAAGGATGAATATACAAAAATCAACAATGCTGAGTGAACAGAGAACAAGACCGGTGACACACAAACACGCACACATACACATTCTCGAGAGGCACATTTCCAAGGAGCTGTGAGAACCTAATCAAGGGTGACTTGACTTTGCTTGGAGGATGCGTATGTGTGTGTGGATGAGTGGGAGAGAGCCAGGGAATTTGCAAAGGGCAGCACAAATGCTGGGATGATTGAAAAAGAGAGAAATGGAGAGAGCAGCCAAAAAGAGAAGTCTGGACATGAAACAGCTTGAGGAGAACAAGTTTGAAAAGCAGATTTTATACAGCAGCATGCTCATAACATGCGTGTTGTTACCAGGGACATAGCTGGTGGGAAAATTGCGAGATTTTTATGGTTTGGGAAGGCTAACAAAGATTTTCAAATTTACATAGTGGCCAAAAGTGTTGTTGGGGAGATTTGTATAACATTTGCTTTGAACATTCGCTTCAGGTTTAATAAATCCATCAACATATGAGGTGTGTACAATGGAAAAACACAAAAATTTTAAGGGATTTTTGGAAAATAACCTCCTGGATTGTATTCGAAAGAAAAGCAAAAAGCTCATATGTATTAACTACATTTTGTTTCTTTTATTAATATTTTTTGATCCTCTGTTGTGGTAATATTGTGTAGTTATTTGTTCTACTTTGCACGTTTTACCATTCCTCCTCCTTTTCAAACATGAGTATTCAAACTTTTTAATGCATTTTTAATAAAAGATTTGACTAAAGAGCAAATATGTCAATTGTACAAATCATTTTAAACCACTAAAGGCCTAAAGAGTGATAACATCAGGGGTCTCTGAGTTCCTAGCTATGGTCCTGCATGTTACTATGGACATGGCTGGCCTTTTAAAATCTGTTTTTTAATAAATAATAAAAGGTAATGATATATCATTGTATGGCTGTTCAAGGGGTTAGTGACACATTCGTATAGCACCAATAATAGAGGAAAATAGTGCCCATTTTCCACCAAGGCAGTTTAAGTGCTGGTTTTAGAGTCAGAATCTAATGTTAAATAATTTCTTTCTTTTTTGACATCCAAAGCACCAGCTATGAACCAGTAAAAGTGGCTCTTAACTTACACCAAAACATTGCTGGTCTAGAATTAAGAACCGGTTGTGCCAGGGGCTGGGGGCGGCCATTCGTGGCAGTTTTGCCAGACACGTCCCGGCCAGGATTTTGGGGGCGTTATCCGGAAGTGCCGTTGGTCGACCGCATACGTCATCAAGGTTTAATATTTCAGGTTCTGTTTTCAGAAAAGCAATTACATTTCAAGGTAAGAATTCTAACAGAAATAAATCTTTAAATAAATCTTTTTCTAATGTATTTTAACTGAAATGTGAGAACCTCGATGATGTATGCGGTCGAGCAATGCGACTTTCCGAAAACGCACCTGAAATCCTGGCGCGTCCGGCAAAACTGGCACAAATGGCCACCCTAGGGGTAACTGTGACTAGGAGGGTAGCTACATGCGAATGCTAACGTTGTTCTGTGTAAATGATAAAATATGTTATGCCCATACCATTATTCCCATTATTCGCAATCTCCATTTATATATATTTTATTTTGAGCCACACAAACATGTTGGATTTTGCTGCGTTTGGTTGCCAATATAGGTAAGCAAGGTCATGACCATTTATAGTGTTTATATAAATTATGTCGAGCTACATCTACATGTTGATTCGCCACGTTTGGATGCCAATGTAGGTATGCAAAGCCATTGACCATTAACAATAATGCAACACCCAACTTTGTTGATAGTGTGTTTTTGCTGGCGCTGCCGCCCTAACATTGCTGGGAAAGGACGTATACAGTGACGTAAGACTTTGCTCTATGGTGGCTCTCTAGCTTATGGAAAGGTAAACCAGTTCTAAGAAGGCTCACCAGTTTTGCCAACTTTAAACCAGCACCCGGTCCTTTCTGGTGCATTGGAGAGAGAGTTAGATGGTATATTGTAGATATTGGAGGTAAAACCTTACTCATCTTTCTGTCATACTCCATGGCATTTGAAGTAAAGTAATTAGAAAATTACTTTAAATGGCAACCTAACAAAAAAAGAAATGGGTACTGGGGATGTTATAGGATGGGGCTGTTTACACTTGGTTTTAAGATGTGTTTTCATCGATCGGATCACAAGTGGACGAGAGAGACACATTACGTTTACACCTGGTATTTAAATCCGTCTCTTTTGTCCACTTTCGACCGCATCTGTCCTGAATACTGTGAGGGGGTGGTATATGAGACGGTGGGCGAGTCTCTTTGCTGTCATTCAAACGCGAGCGGGAGTAATTATGAGTTTATATGGACGCAAACTTATATTATGTCGCAAACTATATTAAATAGGATCGCGCAACTTTCACACGCTTTCAAAACGAAACTACGGAGAACACCCGCAGTAGTTTTATCAATGAAAGGCTAAAAATAGCGCTGTTCACCGTATGTTCACGGCAGAAGTAAAAAAAAAGACGTAAAACTTGTGTTTAATACCTCAGATTAGAAAAATGGGCGGAGAGAAGGCGGTCGCGTGTGGCTGTTCGAACACATTCAACCACATTGCGTTCCGCAGCTCCAAAGCGATCCGATGTGGTTGAAAGTGGTCGAAAGTGGACGCGTTCAAAACGTTTTGAACACCGTTTACACCTGGCATTAACGTCGTCCACTTGTGATCCGATCGACGAAAACGCATGTTAATGCCAAGTGTAAACAGCCTCGATGTTTCCTCACAGAGAGCTGACTAATGGCACCTGAGGTCCTGAGGAATGAAGCTAAAACCAAATACTGTACTGTAGCCCTGAAAACAACAACAAGCTGTACCAAAATAGCAGAGAGAAGGAAGGAAATGTCAAGCATGGTCATCTTATGATCAGAAAACACTTGACATCCAGAAAAGCAGTTTTTATCTCTAGACTCCTACATTCTCACTTACAATTCTGTAGTTATTTTTTTATCAACCAATTTACTTTTGGTCACCTGCATTAATATGAAGAGTAGACAGTTTTTTGGAGGGGGAGGGGGGTAGTAAAGATACTAGCCAGATACTTGCGTCATCCAAGCAAATGCAGCAACCTCCGGGGCACGGTTTTGAGTCATGATCGCATTCTGTTCATGTACACGACTTTATAATTGAATTAATGTGAAACGTGTCGTCTTTCATCCACGTCCGATGTTCCTATATTTAGATTGTCAACAAGCACCTCTAATAGCCACTGAAATCAACACCTGAATAAAGTCATTAGTGCTTTAAAATGCATTTCCTAATTAAAATCAAATTTGTGAATGAGATTAGAGCTGAACAGTTATCTCACCAGGGGCTGCTGGCCTAACCCTTTGTTAAGTGCTAAGTGAGCGGTAACAAGGTTTGTTTGCATTGTATTCAGGCCCCAGCTGAACTCGTATGACATAAAGGCATGTGTGAGGAAGCCTCTTTCACAAGACCTGACTGAGTGCTTCAGACTGCCTGACCCTTCCTCCGGCTGTCTGACCTGCTTGTGTAATTAACTTTTACAAGGCCTATTTTAAGAGTACAGTTTCTCAAACAGCAGCTCACCAGAGAGCTGAAGATATGGATTTTAATGTACATAGACTAGAAAGAAATGGAGAGAAAGACGTGAACATTTTGACATATACCCTTACTAGATCTTTAAAACCTTACGACTTCATGGGTGATGCTTTGATAGTAGAAAATAAATGAAAAATATATATATTTTCAAAAACATTTTTTTGTTTAAACTTAATAGTAAAGGAGACAAAGTGATTTACAGTGCATTCCAGTTATAGATTTTATGAGTATGTGTACTGATAATCAAACCCATGACTGCCAATACAATGCTCTACCAATTGAGCTAAAGGAACACAAACATAATATGTAATGTTGCAGGTTAAGTGATACAATTTATATTTGCCTAAATCCGTTAGATGATAATGAACAGAACTCAAATTCATGTAAACTATTTTTTTCTGAAATGTGTTTCCTCTTGCATAAATAACCAATCAATATCAGAGGTGACCTTTCAAGCCAATTAGCTCTTAACTTTATAGTGTGTCATTAAGACTGCTTGTCAAAAGAGATGCAGCTGCAGTTGCAGAGATTCTGTTGCCAAATTTAGATCCAAACCACTGAAGCATCTCAAAACAAAAAGCACTTAATAACACAGCCATTTGAATTAAAAGAGGGTTTCTCAACTACTGTAGGGGGCCTCAACAAACTTCCAAGGGTGCCACAATATAACAAAAAGTATTTAAAAGAAAACAAAAGAATTATAACATGCTAAAGCTTTTAAAGGTACATTGCACTTTTTTGTAGGAAGAATCTCTTGACAGAAATGCAATTCATTTTATATACATATCTATATTATCAGTGGTGTATAAAGATCGTTTTTAGTCCCCTTACATGGAAGTCTCTGTCATATTTCTACAGTAGCCCTAATTGGACAAACTGTTCTACAGAGCACGTTTTGTCCCTACGTTGTCTCAGACGATGCCATGTTTGTCCTGCAGCTACAGTAGCTCAAATTAATTTTGCCAAGTGGTTGATGTCCGAAGGGCACCCCAAACCCCAACCATAACCAAACCCTAAAATCAGACGGACATCATAAGTGAAAAACAATGGTCTAGAAACAGCTAATCCTGGTTGTAAGCTTAAACTTAAAACACCCCGGAAAAAATATTTCTGAAATCTGATTGGTTGATTGAAATGTTGTCCCAGGGTCAACATACTGTTGCCCTGAGGACATCAACCAGAAAATCAGAGAGCCGGCTAGCGTGGGTTCTCTATGCGTTTCGAAATGGAGGGGTGCCAGCTTTGGAGTGAGCCATTGGTTGCAATTCACAATCTTACCTCTAGATTTCGCTAAAAATCCACACACTACACCTTTAAAGGGGACATTTCAAAATATTTTTTTTAGATGTAAAATAAATTGTTGGGGTCCTCAGAGTATGGATGTGAAGTTTTAGCTCAAAATATAATTCATACATATATGTATAAAATGTATTACACCATTTTAAATTGACACTTTGTAGGTGTGAGCAAAATGTGCTTTTTTGGGTGTGTCCTTTAAAATGCAAATGAGTTGATCTCTGCACTAAATGGCAGTGTCATGGTTGGATAGTGGAGGTTAAGGGACAATATTATTATAATAGGATCCCCTTCTGACATCACATGGGAGCAAAATTTCAATTAGCTATTTTTTCACATGGTTGCAGAGAACAGTTTACCAAAACTAAGTTACTGAGTTGGTCTTTATCACATTTTCTAGGTTGATAGAAGCACTGGGGACCCAATTATAGCAATTAAACATGAAAAAAGTCATATATGAATATGTCCCCTTTAAGACCATCATGAACAGATTCAATATACAGTACATTTTTTTCCTGAATTGCACAACAAACTACATTTATAAGGATACTCACAGCATTTTTAAACAGTTGTGACCATGGACAACAAAACCTTTCATAAGTTGCACAGGTATATATATATTTTTTTAAAATCTTTATGCCACAAATAATTAGTATATATGTAATGCTCATGTTTCCTACTGTAAATATATCCAAACTTTATTTTTGTGAGTGGATGCAGCAAAATCATGATTAAAATTTTTCAGAAACGCTACCTGTTCCTAGGGTATTTCCCATTCAGGTTTGTTTTTATCAACAAATCATACATCAATAAAAAGCTTATTTATTTAGTTTTCAGATGATGTATAGATCTCAATAATAAAAAAAAACTAACCTTACTTCTGGTTTTGTGGTCGTGGGTCACAATTTTGTGTAAATGTGTCAGTTTTAGCGCAAAAAAACATGAACACTGCTTAATGCTTTTCCCGGGATACATTTTTTTCAAACGGTGCATGGGTAGCGCATTGATATCTGTTTTACGTCTTCTTTGCTTGAATATTTAAATTGACAAGGCTAAAAACACATGCATATCATAAACGTTTGTGTCTATGTACATGTAGCACTGGTCCAAGTGGGCAAGTGAAAGTCGGCCCCAGGCCTGCGGGCATTCCTTATTCTCAAACCCTGCATCTGAAATAAAGCATGCATGTTAAGAATCGCTGAAGGGATTTCACAAATCTATATTATATCATTGCAAACATGGCGACGCAGTGACACAACTACCTTTAATAGACTTTGATTGAGTGCACATGCCAAACTATTGATGTATATGACAATATAAAAAAAAATACTTAAAATAAAAAAGATAAAACAATAATATTGTCATACACTGTTCTTTTCAAAATAAATGAAGAAAAAGGGTTAACACAACATTCAGAGGCCTTATTCATCCAGAGGTGTGGTAGACATTATCTATCTCTCAATAAAAGCAATATCTCTAATCTGTTTCTACAATTAATTAAAGTGGTTTTGTTTATTCATGTTAAGCCTGCATTGTCTGCCGTATAATGCCTTTACTGTACCCACGAGCATAGTAAAGGGCATTAAATTAAAACACAGCTCACAAAGGTGATTAATATCTCTGCTCGTGTTAAACATGGGCATTATCATATATTCCAAATAGTTATTCACCATAATGAATGATCTGAACACAATTATCTAAATTACTCAAACATCCCCAGATACTTAACACCTATGTCATAAATATAATGAGAGCTGTAAGCTTCTAAACCCTAAACAGTGTCCCAATATCCTTTTTTTTTAACAACAGTAAATGCTGAAAATAACAAACAATGGCATTACTAGAAATTAAAGCCCCCCATTCACATTTGATCCCATACAATCAAACAGACTTACACACAGGTTTTAGACTGGATGAGGAATAGCTGTTACATCTCACCGTTTTAATTATCCTTATTGATTCCCCTGGTGCCTGCGCCGTGTTTACTCCTGGGCAATAATGCATTATGTCCGCTGAATTGATGAATGCATTTTAATCTAAATCTATCTGAGTAATGCAACTCCCGAATAAATCAGAGCTCGGAGCTGGCTGCCAGCTGTCCCCGTCCTATTCCCTCGGCAATTATCCATCGCGCGGAAATGGACTCGTCACTCTCTTCCATCCTTCACGCGATTATTTCTTTTGTTTTCAAACACAGTCTCCCGGGCACAAAACGAACTGAACCGAACGACTTTGGAAGTTTAGTTAAAAATACAAAAAATAGGTTGCTCCCTTTGGGAACTAAAAAGGTACGAGCGCTAGCACCTGATTGGCAAGACTGGTGGAACACATTACACATATCTTTTATTTGAGTTTAGTATATTGAAGTCAGATTGTGGTGTATAGGAAATATTCTGATGATTTTTAAAACCATGCACTGTTTTAAGACTGCGTCTGGTACAGAAAATTTATTTTCTTTGCCTTTGTTTTTCTAAGCAGCTTAACGCACAGCAGCCCATTAAAAAAAAAGAAACGTATCATAGTCAGTGGATTTGAGTTTATTTGAGTTTTAAAGTTTATCTCTGTGTGTTTCAGCATTCCTTTTATTCTGTAATGAAATGCACTGGCTTACCCAGTCGCCGGTCACAGTATGTGCACAGAACAGTCAAACATCGCCCATGAGCACAAAGGGTATAGGATTTTGTCATTAATTATGTCTTTCGGTCCAAGAGAGCAGAGGGGGTCTCACATGATTTTAGAATAACAAACCTCTGTATTTGGAGTTTTGTTTAGCTTAATTGTTGCCTGTTTCCCAGCGTTCTGGACCGAAACAACCATCTCGTTTGGGCTGTTTTATGTTTTGAACGATTTATCACTGTCATTATTGAGTAAATGATGGTAATTTAGAGAAATGTGCTATGGGATTTGTCAAAATCACACACACACACAGTGATGAGTAACCGCTGCTTCTGATGTAGCTACAGTAGATTGTTATACTTTGTTTTGTATCTTCTCCAAGATTGAAAGTGACATGCAGTTATATCTATACGATATTAATTAGTGTCATACGAGACAACTGATCTTTACACTCCAGAGCCTCAATGCAGTGCAACCCACTCAAAAACCATCGAAAGTAATCAGGTTTTAAGCAGGACTTATTGTATTGCATCCTTGAGCATTTGGAGGAGGTACAGTAAGTGGGGAGCTGGGTGCTGGAGTGTAGCTGACGTCTTCCCCCAAAGCAACCTCCAGACATGTTCCAGATGAGTCACCCCGCTCCCTATCTGACAGGCTTTAATTCCATCAAGACTTAGCTATAGCAAAGCAAGATCTGCTCTTACTGCCAGCACTGGGTCTATTCCCAAACGTTCACCAAGCAATACCCATGTGGTGGATCAACTCTAGCATCTCTCAGCAGAAGACGAGAAGCTCATTAAACGGTCATCCTTTTCTCTACAACAGCTAAAATAGTTTCCTTCTTCTCATTCTTAGTTAAGTGCCTTTTGTCTGCTCTAAAGATTTACTTCTCTTCATCTGCACTTTGAGTTCTGTGCATATGGCAGCCCATTGACCTCTCGTTTGATATGCCGCATACAGGCATGGTTTCTGTGCCTGGAGGTGCAGTTATGTTCGGCTGAGGGTTCTGGGTCTGCACTGGACATATGCTGAGCTTGTGATCTGCTTGACTCAAGGGCAAAAGCCTCTCATCCATAAAATATGCAGGTCAAAGGCAGTAACTCCATTTTGCCCAACATATGTTACATATCTCTCTGAGAGAAAAAAAATGCACGGGGGATTTAACATGGAACGAAACGCAGCGTGAGACTGTGAACTTCAATGGTGTTAAATTACATTGGGTTACAGCTCAGAATTTAGAAGCATCAAGGTTATGAAGGTCTTCGCAATTACTGTGCACAAAAATAAAGGTGCTTAAAGCTCAAATCATGTTGTTTCTGCTTATCTCATGTTAATCTAAAGTACGTGTAGCGTAGTATTACATCTTCATACATCCAAAGTTTTATCAAAGGCTTTAGTTTTATCAGATTTATAAAAGAAACGTGCACAACTCCGCTGCTACCCCGGATAAACAAATTATATCCATTGTTTCCATAAGGCTGGGTTCTTCGGAAAGCTGCACAAGCCAAAATTTCCCTCACAAACAACAACACAGTGGTTTTGTGATGTTGATTTTGTGTCAGCTTAAATATATTGGCACGGTTAAAGTTCCAATATAAAGACACTCACTTTAATTTCTGCACTAAAATTGCCAATAAAAGAAATAAAGCAAGATTGTTTTGTATGAATATTTCATGTTCAGAAAAAAAAACGTTTCTAAACTTGTCAATCTTTGGTTAGGTGCATTCAGAAACACTGTCATACATTCAACTGCTTTTTTGAGACGTTGCCTATGTTTAGCATGAGGAATCCAACTCTTAAAGATTTCCTATTGTCCGATTCACGTTTTTAAATTTCCTTTGGTGTGTAAGTGTGTATTAGTACATGTTAACAATATGGAAAAGGTACAAACCCCAAAGTAAACAATCATCTTCATCGTAAATCTATTTTCTTGGACTACAACAAACATACAGATTGTAGGCAACAGTTTACTTCCTGGGATTGGTGATGTAGACAAGAGCGATATTAACATAATTCCTCTCGCTTCGGACTTACAGACTATAAGTTAACTCCTGTTAGCAACCGAATCTTTCAAACATGATAAGGAGCGTCACATTTCCAGCTAACGTCAGAGGCATTCAGGCCAATCACAACGTACAGATAAGCTGGCCAATCAGGGACACAGAGAAATCTGGAGCTACAAAAATGTACGGTATGTGGAAAATAATGTGCTTTTAACCATAAACCACAAAAACACATTGCATTATACCCAATACACAAAATAATGTTTTTTAGCAAAGAAATATGTGCAAAATTAAACAGTGTTAATAAGTCAGAATACATGAAATAGTTTTAACCCCCCTCTTTTAAGTTTCTTTATGGAACCTGTGGCGAGCAGGACGGGCGAGAGCCATGAGAGCGTCACGAGACCGGTGATGCGATTGCTTATGAGCAACACCTGTCAAGCACACCGGTCTCGTATTCCACGAAGGAGTCCGGAAGTATAAATGAAGGAATGACGACGGTGGAGGACCAGAGAGGACCAGGCCTGGATATTGTTTTATAATGTGTTTAATGTTTGTTTGTTACCGGCAGTCGTCCGGGAGTGGCTACCGGCATTTACTTTCATTTTGTTGTTGTGTTTATTTTGTATAATGTTAAATGTTTTCTGGTTTCTGCCTTCTTCCTCTCCACATACATACTTCATTACAGAACCATTCAGCCAAAAATGGTTCTTCTTTTCCATCGTGAAGCATCTTTATTTTTAAAAGTGTACTGATGATACAGTTCCTCATAACCCAACAAAATCCTTGTTTTTTTATAATGAAACATCCAAATGCACGTGCAGAAGACGTATCTGAGCCATGCTACGATATCATCCGAATCAAGCACAGTCTGCTTCACAGCTGCAAAACACGCAAACCTAAAATGACAACAACCAAACCCCCTCCCAATCTCTCTCATAAAGAGTTTGACGGGCAAATCAATTTCCTGTTTTATGTTCAGGTGATGATTAAAGAGAGTGGATTTGATGCTATTTGCTTAGTTTCCTCTCCGAATGAGCTAAACTCTTAGGCTAATTAACTTCCATGTGTGTAGAACAGGCTGAGCGGGGATGTAATTACCAACTTCAGGTTTATCCATCTCAATAAGCAAGAATAATGAGCCCAGATCCGTGGAAGGGAACTGGGTGGGGAATATCACTTTACAATTTTAAGATTGTAGAGTTGTTTGTTTTTGTTACCACCCCTTCTAATGCCATCTCTACTGGGTAGACGCTCCCCGCTGCTGTTACGGCTTACAATCACAACATACACAAAACTTTCAAAACTTTAAAAAAGTGTGTTTTGATTAGAATCATACACTTTGGAGTATATGTGTGACTTTGTGACGTCTTTGTAGCTTCTTATTCTTAAAATCATCCAGTTATGATGACAAGCTATGGGCTATCCACTGGCTGTGATGCATCCGACTAGGTGTCTGAAAACAACTTGATTGACAGCTCACCGCCAGCCCCTTGAGACAGATCCAAGCTCCAATTTCAGGTAGCTGAAGTGTGATAATTATCTGTCTTTGCATCCAACATTCATTTTGCAACAACAGCAATGATGCAAAGATTTCCAGAATGTTGCAGATTGATGTAGGTGAGGAGAAACATCTACAAACACATTGAGTATGATTCACTGCAAGCTTAATGAAATTATTTTCATTGTGAAATAATGACAAATGAAACACCCACATCATTGGCTCCTCTGATTTGTAACCTTTAATGAATTATAAAAAAAATCTCTTCCCAGTAGGGTTTCTTTGTTTCAGATGTGCCTTTGTTGAACCTGTCATTCCATTTGGTCACAAGGGAATTAAATAACAAGGATGATGATTTGCTTCCATACAGTAGTTCAAGCGTATATTAGCAAAAGTGGGAGGAGTTTGTTTGAGAACTTCCTAGTGCATGAAAGTGTGAAGTGAAATGAGAAGGTTTGTCCCTCTGTACTTCTACGTCTCTGTGTCTCGAGTGAGACAGAGTCATTAACAAACCCTTCCGGATGTCAACATACTTATTAATTGGGGAGTGAAAATCCAATCCTCAAAAACATCCAAGCTGATGTCTTTGAAGCCACCTCGGGGATAGCAAGCTGGCGTACTGTGCATTTCATGACCTCCAGCAAAAAGTCTGGGATATCTCTCTCTATCTCTCTCTCCTTTGCGTGTGTATGTGTATGCCTACAGGGCTCTCTCACTGGGACTCAGGTGTGTGGGTTGACACAGAGGAATGAAGAATTTGTATCCGTATAAAAAATCATAATTTACTGTCTAAACCCAAGCTAACAGAGAAATAATTGCTAGTCTCACCATTCACACACATATGCATTAATTTAGCCTCCTTTCCATTAAGACTTAAAAAAGCTCTCATATTTCATTATTTGTTTTTTTTTTTTGTAATAAAAGGTGTTTTTCGATACTTTTCATAAGGTCGTGTTTCATTCACTTCAGCTCCTTTGCCTTTCATAAATAATGTGATTATTTCTCTGTTTGCTTGTTTTTGTATGTTATGCAACACTATGCAAGCACAGCGCAACAGAGGAAAATGAAACACTTGTTTATAATGCATTACATCCCACGTGCTTTTTGAAATTCAGGCAGTGATTGTGAAGACTGACAAAATAAGACAGAGAAAAAGTTGCGTGCCGAACAATACCATAACTTCAACAATCAAAAACAAACAATATTTCATATGCGCTTGTTATTTGCAATCTTCATACATTTGGTTTCATAATTATTCAGATGAATTCCTTTTAATTTAACCAATAACGGCTACACTTGCTCACTCGAATATATATATATATATATATATATATATATATATATATATATATATATATTCCTCCCATCTTCACGGCTAAATGATAGAAGTGCAGGCAAGCCAGCATTAGAACAAGCTAACTTCATTCCTTACGACAATTTTATGACATGCAATTAATCGCAGGAAATGTAATTATATTCATATTAGAGTCATATGAAGGATATGACATATTAACAGACACTATTAGATTTCCTGTGTTGGCTGGGCGGATGGAATTGATTCCTCTCTGGTGTGTCTCTTTGTGTAAAAGCGGGGGTCATAGGGCCCAGTTAAGCTAATAATAAAGTCATAAGGACGGACAGACAGCATCTCTGAGTGCTTTAACAGAGGCTTGTTGTTAGCAGCTATTGAGAGCATCATTCTGGGCGGAAGTGGGTTTAGGGTCGGTCGGGATCACGGAGGGGTCAGCCGTACTGGGTGGCTTCTTTGTCTCTTTTCCATTTCCGCTGGCAATCTTTGATCTAACATTTAATGGCCACTGAAATGGACCTCCTAGTAGTCTTAAACTCTGTTATACATTGAAGGTTTGCTTTAAAAGTCTGTTTACCTGTACAATAAGGGTTCATACGCAAGAGCACTGGGTGCCATAGGTGAGATAAGACATGAAGGTAAATGTCATATGGGTTTGGGGAGGTAGATTATGATAGAAATGATGATAGATGATGACAAAACGCAACCCAGTTGGGAATTCATAACTTCTTGCCATGCCAATATAGAAAAAATATGTGACCCAGTCCAGATTAAGTATTTTCTTTTGTGATTTACCAACACAAAATCATCCTGCATATTAAATAGGTGTCATGGGCTTGCCAGATCTTTTGTATTTTACTCAGGTCTGAGTGTATCTGGCAAGACCATGACAGTACTATGTTCTGTGTTAGGGACATGTGGAGTGATATTATATGTGTGGCTTCCACATGTTCCCAGTGTCTTGTGGCTGTCATGGTCTTGCCTGACCTTGGTTATTATCCAGAGGGCAAGACCAGGGCAGCATTGTGTTTATGTGGGAATACGGGTTGTTTCACATCATGTATGTGTAACACGTGTTCCCAGTGTCTTGTCACTTTTACCCTACTCCCTTATGTAATCATGTCTTAAGTGATTAAGTATGTTCACCTGTTCCCCATTGATGTTGTGTCTTTATCATGCCCTTTCGTTGTCTGTCGTGTGCGCGTTCATTGTCTACAGTTGTTGTAAGTCAGTGAGTTCATGTATTTCGTGTTTCTGACTTATACTTTGATTCCAGTGTTTTGTTACTGTGTTTCGTTCCCATCACTGTGTTTATTTATATTCTGTTTTACCCCCTCGTGGGTTTTTGTGTTTGTTACTTTAATAAACTCCCAATTATTTATATTTATCGTCTGCGTTTGGGTTCTCCCTCTTTTGTGCACAAGCCTGCCGTGACAATAGGGCCCTATGAATTTTTTTTCAATTTTTTCCCCCAAATTCCGTTTTATTTATTCTGAAATTCTGTGTTTTCCGTTTTTATATTTCATGATTATGGTTTTAATGGTTAGCATATCTTATCAACTAAAAAACATTAAACGATTACAACTTAACATCAATTTATTGAAATTTTTATTTAAAATTACATATAGGGCTATGTATTTTTGCTGTCAGTACAACTATGCTAGCTACTGACAAGCAAACAATTTTTTTTTCTTTGAATCACAAGACTTTACACATCGTGTTTTACTTTTCAGACATCTGTGTTGAATGTAAATATGTAAGTTATGAAACGGTCTGTCCACATTCTATGATTTAACATTAGCATTAAATACAAATAAAACACAGCACAGTCCTCACTTTATGAATTAAATGTGCAGCTGCACAAGTTGTGCAGTTAAGAGTATTGTGATTTTCATTTTTGGTGTGTAATGAACATTTCTGACACATAAACCAGCAGGCTCCTGTCACTTTAGACCCAAGACAGACTGCACTGTTTCAATATACTGATAAACATCCAGCTGTTTATGTTCACTTAAACAAGAAAGAAACCTTAGTTCAATGAACACGTGCGTGTTGACTGCTCCTGTGTGCGCTCTTCGTGAGCCCTCATGTCTGAGGAACATATTCAAGGTGACGTATACACGCTGGTAAACAGATGTCAAGAGTGTCGTGTCCTAGGGTGGGAATACAGAGTCGCACACTCATACAGTACATTCACTGCATGGGTGGATCTGCTACTTTTCTTTATTTTTCCTAAATTTGTGAATGTCATGTAAATATACTTTCAAAGATGTGCGGATGTGTATAGCCTACTGTACCTCTTTTGTCTGCTGTGTCCTGGGCTTTAACAAAACCTGCTTGCGCTCTGGTGAGGCGCTTGTCATTGTTTGCAATGCATGACGAGAAAAGGATGTACCTTTTTGCATCCAACATTACACAAAGGAAAATGTTTCCGTGCATTTCTGTCATTTTTGCCGATTAATAAGTTATAATGGATTTTAAAATGACTGAATGCAAAATTTCCCAAATTCCGTGAACTTACGAGTTATACAATAAATTCCATTTTTATGCTTGGATTCCGTGATTCTGTCCATGAATTCTGTCCGTGTTTTGGCATCGCGGAAATCATAGGGCAGTAATTTAACATTCTGTGAAAGTATAACCTTGATATCTTTACCATTTAACTGTCACCCCCCCCCCCTTTGAGTGGGGGGTAAAAAGATGATGTGCAAAATCTTGGTCTCTTTTGAAAGAAGACACTTAAAAGTTGTTTACTGAAGTGAGTTGTTAAAATAAAAAAAATAGTTGTAGCAGTTTAAGTTTATTTAAAAATAAAAATTATGCAATAAATAACATTTTTAAAACCTTGTTTTCAGTAAAAATATCTAAAAAATCTTAAATTAAGATGCATTTTCTTGATGGAAAATAAGTCTAGTTTTAGACCAAAAATATAAACGTTAAGTAAATTAGTGCTTAAAACAAGCTCATAAACTCAAAATTAAAAAAAAAAATGTTCTTATTCCATTGGCAGATTTTTTGCTTAAGATTTTATATTTTTGGTCTAAAAACTATACTTATTTTCCTAGGTCATTTTGCTTATCAAGATAAAATATCTTGATTTTAGAATTTTTTATATTTTTACTGAGAACAAGACCAAAATCTAAGTAAGAAAGTAATTTTTTTGCTGTCTAAAAATGAAAATGTTTTACTCCCAAAATGCTATGAAAATAATGCCATGAGCCTCAATTAGTTCTCCAAATCTAAAGTTAAAATCACAAACAATTTTAGTGGTTTTACCAACTAAGGCCACTATGTGTCAATGGTTTGCTGCATACTCTTGTCACAAATTATTAAATTACTGTCACTGGATCATTATTATTGAAAAAAGGTTTTAAAATATGAAACCCTGGAGCTTTCCAATGATATATAGTTTGCCAAGATTTTTGAAGATTTATAATAGGATAGAAGAATGATGAATATATAATAATCCATGTGTATTACAAGATGAGTGACATTTAACAAAATGACAGTCTACTAGAAAAAAGTAGTTTTTCTATCATTAAATGGCCTTGAAATATGAAAACTACATTCTTAGAGCTTTCCAACAATATATAGTTTGTCAAGATTAGTAAAGTTTTATAGGATATCTAATATTAAATATGTAAAAACACCTTGGGCTCACCTGTTGGCCAGTGACATTTTAGAAAATTACTCGTACTATATTATTACTTTTGCAAAATGGTGATGAAATATAAAAACCTCAATATGAGAGCTTTCCAAAGATATATCAATATAGTTTGTCACGATTAGGGCTGGTTAAATATTTCATGCCAAACGTCCCACCTGTGGGACAGTGACAGTATACTGACTGAGTAAGGTCATGTCAAAGATCAAAATCAATGTGAATTTAATGAATGAAATCCAACTTTGGTTGTCCTAAACTCCTTTATCTGTAGACTATTTTCAGAAATTATCAATGGAAAATTCATTTTTATTGATGTTGCATTTAAAATCCACATGGCCCGACTCCACTGATGTGTAGTTTGGAGTAAAAACTTTAATAAATCTCTCTAGAAATGCATTTTGTTGTTAGTGTCAGAGTTGTTTAGACCACCTGTGAAACACACCTATATCTCAAATATTTTGACGTTAATGACAATTCCCCTCTGTTTGTCTCTGTCTGTCAAAGTCAAAAGAAAGTCCCCCAAGCATCTCTTTTGTTTGAGAAACTGACAAGCAGAGCGGTGACAAGAGTCAAGCCACAAACAAAAGTAAACAAACACGTTCTCGAAAATGATTTCTACATTTGTCAGCGTCACCGTGGTTACGGTCTCTCCACTACTGGCTGGAAGCCAATCGGGCATGAAAAGCCTCCCACCCACCATAGAGTAAATAAGACATGGCCAGTCCACATCACCGAGCACTTGTGACAAAACGTTTCTTCCTTGCCGCTTCAGACGCACCGCTGGGGGATTATTGTCAAAAACAAGACGAGACGGAAGGGAGTTGAGGAGGAAAAGAGGGAGCGGAATAAGGGTTGGAGGGGTTTCCCTCGGGGTTTACCTTGTTAGAGAACGGGTGTGAATTGAAACTGGCGAACCAGCCACTGCTACATAAGGGTTACAAATCTGCACATGCAGTCAGACACCCACGCAAAATAACGTGATGCAGACAGGCATACGCACTTTACAAACCAGCCAATTAGTGCACAATGGGTGCGTGTGTGTGTGTGCGTTAACTGTTGTGCATAAGTGTGATCTTCATCTGGGATTGCAAAATATCACTCCAGTTTATTTTCAATGCGTGATTGCAAATTGCATCATGAAACATTGTTTTGATAATTGTTTACAACTGTTAATCGATTTTTTTGCATGTCTTGCACCGTCTCTGCTAGTTTTCTTGCTCGAAATGATCGTGCATAAGTAGGCAGAAATCACTTAGGGACTCATAACAGTAAATTATGTTTTTCTTTCTGGGTAATTTGGAGATGCTGTCATGTTCTGTTTAATATGAATGAACAATCATGCTGACAGATAATCTTTGATAAACCCATAGTAGCCTACTTTTCACTTGCATATTTCTCTCAAATTGTCGGTTGATCTCTTGCTATACTTTACTGAAGCTCACTTGCATGCATTATGAAATAAATATTGAAATGTTTTCTTCAGTCTCTTACAGTAAATAGACATCACTTAACACTGTATAATCAAATAATGTATTGACTATTGTGTGAAAATTGAATAAAATAGCTAAAAGGTAGGTGACAAACTATCATAATCGTCTCATAGGTTAAACAAAGTAATGTATTTAATGCTATGTAAATATCAAACAAATACATATTTTATAATTTAAAATAAAAAATCTAAATATCAAAGAAAAAATGCAACAGTTGCAGTTTATTTCAGTATTGAATGATAAACAATTTAAGAGATTAAAACTTTAAAAGGACTGCCAAAATGTAGTTGGAATAAAATTAATAAATCTTGTCATTGTATTATTCAATTCAATTCAATTCAATTTTATTTATATAGCGCTTTTCACAAAAGTCAATTGTTTCAAAGCAGCTTTACATAAATAGAAGCAGTGAAAAGCACAGAAAAACGACAGATAGCACAACAAAATACATGATAGCATGAGCAGTTAAATTTGCTGCGGCTATGACTCAATATTATAAGTGCACGTATTACTAAAGCAACGTATAGAAGAGGAAGCTAGGTAAAGCCCAAAAAGGCTGCCTCCCCGGGGTGAAAAACCCCCTAGGAGAAAAAAAACCCCGGGCTTTTATCTGAGGAAAAATAAGTCCTAGGAGGGAAAAACCCTTGGGAGAACGGAAATGGAGATTTAGCGGAGATTAAGCGGTTCTGCCGGTGATCGTTGGTCAGGTATCAGCTGGGCATAACGTTGAAGGACGGCCAGTAGATCAGAGGTGTGCCGACTTTCACATCTACCGGGACTGGGTCTGTTTGTCTCGTTGTCCTCGGGTCGAGGACGAGACAGGGAGAGAAAAACAAAATCGTATTAGCGTAGCGGCCGTTCATATGTATTGAAGTGTCACACAGTGATGTGGTTTAACTCAGCTTAGTTCCAGACAGACTAAATATTGCGGCATAATTATGTTATCCACAGTTGAGGATTTAGCAAATTGGGGGCCCAATGCGAGGGTATATATGGTAAATAAGGGTCACCTTCCGATCTTTAAGAGAAAATGAAAATGAAATATTAAAGTTTCTCCTTTATTATTTACTTTTCTTTGCAAACATATATTCCAACACATGCTTGCAAAATAAATATAACATGTTTGTTTTAAATCACGTGTTATTGTTTTGAATTTCCCCTACTTATTTATAAGATAAAACATTATCCTTTTGCAAATTGATAAAAACAACTCTTGTTTTTTGCTTGGATAACAGGCTGGTTCATGTTGTAAGATGTGGGATTAAGATTGTGTCCCAGATTACGCGTCCCTGTCCCAGCTCTCCCCCTGCCCATATGGAATTACACGGCCAAAGTAATCCAATAGTTTGTCGTACTCCGCTGATATATGTGCAGCTGTGGGACAGCCCATCTCTAAACACCCTGTCTAACATTCACGCAGACAGACTGTAGATAGAGGTGAAGATAGACTCATAAAAAATGCATTAATGTGACTCTGCTTTTGTTCTGCACTGCTGCGGGCCGAGTACGAATTGGCCACAGCGTAGAGTGCGGATGCCATGTTAAAGATTTATTTCTCGGCTAAGAGCGTTTGGTTTCAAAACCTGTACTTATGCTTTCAACACACATCGGTGCTGACGTGAATTATTATGTGCGCTTGTAAGTGTGCTAGTGTTTTGTGTGGGTTTAATTTCAGGAAGGATTACACTACTGTGCGTAATATGCATATTATAACGTTTATGTATGTGAGATGATTTAATAGTTTAGTGAACCGTCTTGATGCACGCTGGAAAAGATGTGATACTGCGCTATGGGTGTACATTGTGGAGTGCTGTGTGTATGGGCTAATATATAACATATGGTCAAAGATGGTGAGACAGGTGTACACGCAGGGTCCTGTATTTGGTGACAGCTTGTTCATGCTGCCTGCTAGTGTGATTTTAGCCCTCTTTAGTGACCCAAACCTCTCTCCCTCTATTCATGTTGTCTGTCCACTAGCTGATTTTCTGGCATATTTTTCAGTCATAAGCTTCACTGATGTAGTCAATAATAGGAATAGGAACTGTGTGTGTGGCCGTGTCTCTCAGCAAGAGAGTTATTTGCCCTGTCGACTCTCCGACAACATCCAGCTTGTTTGATGTTATCACTGGCAGTCAGTGGGTCAGCGGCCAATAAGCTTTATCTCATACCACCGAACAAATAAGCCATTGTCCTGTTTAGATCTGACTCAAACTTTTGCAAAAAAAGCACTAAAATAAGGTGAAAAGCCAATTAAGTGTTTATTAATAGTATTTTTTTGTAAAAATAAATTTTCGTCAAATTACAGTAGATAGAATAAAGTTACTCCAAGACTGTTCATGCTATTCATTAAGACATTAATGAAATGCTTGTAAAATACTGTTTTTAGCTCAATTGGTAGAGAGTTGTGTTAAAAGTGCAAAGATCTTGGGTTCGAATCCCAGTTAACACATACCAATTATTATTCGGCTCGTTGGAATGCTTGATTCTGATTGGCAAGTCTTGACATTTGCATTTTTATTATTCCTCGATAACAGGAACAGTTTAATATTACACAAAAATGTAATATAAATATGTCTTTTTATAACATTGACTTATGACATTATATTTACAAATGATTAAACCAAACAGCGTGTTTGTGACATTTGAGCGTCTTATCTTTAAAGAGTACTTATTGTCCGATTCGTATTTTAAAATTATGCAAAACGTACATACCCCAAAGTAAACGATGACGTGAGTTATCATCTCCAAAGTAAATCTCTTTTCTTGGACTACAACAAACAAACAGATTGTAGGCAACCGTTTACTTCCTGGGATTGGTGATGTAGACAAGACCTCGGACTTACAGCCTGTAAAAAAATTCTGTAGAAATTGCAGCTGGGTAATTTACCGTAGATTTAAATTTATGTTTTTTACTGGCAATATTTTGTTCAAAGTTAAATGAACATTAAACATTTACAAGTCTTTGTCTTTACAGAGTAAAACTAAAAAAAACAGCATCAAGCTAAACATTCTGGGAAACAAAATCTGAAACAAAAAACAGAAAAAGGTTGATGATGATTTCTGGTTCCCAGAATGCTTTGCATGAGGCTGTTTGGTAACACTTTATTTCGATAGTCCACTTTAGACATTTTACTAACTATAAGTAACTTTGCAACTACTTATCAACTACCAATCTTTAGATAATTATTAGAATGTCTGCTTAATATCTACTAAACCTTTTTTGTGATGATATCTCAACAGACATTCAACTGTCTATATCTTTGCACGTGCATGTCAACTTATTCCACTAACCCAAACCTCTTCCCTAACCCCAACCCTTACAGTCTACTAATACACTAATGACAGTTAGTTGACGTATAGTTGCAAAATATTGAAAGTTAGCTGACATGTAGTTGCTAAGTTATTCATAGTTAGTAGAATGTCTAAAGTGGACTATCAAAATAAAGTGTAACCGTAAGTTTTTGTATAGTTTTATTCTGTAAAGATAAAGACTTGTTAATATTTAAAATGTATTTAACTTTGAACAAACTCTTGCCAGTAAATAACATAAATGTAAATCTATGGTAAATTACTGGCAACCCAGCTGCAATAACATTGTAATTTCTACAGATTTTTTACAGTGTATGGTATTTGGAAAATAATGTGTTTTTGTTTTTTAACCATAAACCACGCAAACACATTGTATTATACCAAATACACAAAATAACATTGTTTTTTTAGCAATGAAATTAAAAACTTACATAAATTGATTTTCCCCGCGGAAGGTCTGCTAAAAATGAGCAAATAAAATATTTCAAATCAATATTTAATATACCTTACCTTACTTATGAGGTGAATATCCACGTAGTAGGCGAGATAATGTATAGGCAGCCGGTTGTTACCGCACAGAAAAAAATGCCTGCGGTGAGATACAAGATCAGACTGGCAGGGCTAATTTCTGCTATAACAACCGACTGCCTATACATTATCCCTATACTTAATGTATATCTTAAATGCACTGTAATCTGCCAAAAGCTAAAATGTAAATTTCTGAAAGCACTGATTTGCCAGCAGATATATGTGACAGTAAATCATTAAGAAATGTCATTTAATCTGTGTGACAGACCTCAGAGAGGAAAGGGTCAGAGGTCAGCAAGAACAGACAGTGGGTGTCACATCGCCTAACAAAATCGAGCGGTTTTAAATGGCTAGTAGGATGCAACCTTTAGCTTGTGTCTGACTTGTTGAGGTTTGGAGCTATGGACCTTCCTGAGAGCTCTTGTTGTCTGTTTCAGACCTTTGTTTGCTGTTCTACATGGTTTGTAAGTCAGTATTCATCTGACATGTGCTTGTACTGTATGTGTGTCTGGGAATATTGCCAGGCCTAAGGGAACCACATGTGTATGCTTTCTTGAGTGCCTGAACAGAAACTGTAAGTGTGTGTGTATGCTTTGCTTTTGTCGTAGACAGTTTTTCAGCATCAGGTCAAGTGGCGATTGTGCTGGTGGCAAAGGGTAGAAGGACTTTTTCTCTGGCTTTATTGACAGAGCTTCAGTAGGATGGCCTTACTGATATGAGTTGCACACAAACAGTCAGGAGCAATGCACACACACACACATAGTAAAGTCACATTGAGGGGTTTGTGTTTGTTTGTCTACGATAATGGCCCATAGAGTTTATCAGACAGCAATCTTTAGTTTTGCCACTGAAATAGTGTGTCTCTTAATCTGTCTTGTAGCTTCGGTAAACAGACGCACGCGCACACACTATTTTGGCTTATTTTAAAATCAGATCATGTGTTTACTGATGTGTTTGTCCATTGTGTATAATCTAGTAGTGGATGTCACTGCTATTTAAACATTACACTTAAGTAGTCAAAAATGACACTATGACAGGACCTGGAAGTTAAAATGATCTGTAAGACAAATATCTGTATATACATATGTAGCTGCATATATATGTATGCATATGCAAATATATATATATTTAGCTGTCTGCCTTGGGGTTTATGCTATATTTTACATCATGCATTTGAATTTTAAGGCAATAAGGCGCAAGAAGCTGGGTGCACCTACACAAATAATACCCACTCTTCTAATGGCTATGTACATATATTATGCAAAAATGCACTTTTATTTTCTATGCGATTAATCACGATTAATCTTTGCCCAGCACTTTGATGTACTAATATCAGTCCCTCCAGAAAAACGGGATTATGCGATCGCATGATTTAACACATAATAAGCCAAAGCCCGCATATTTATGCGGAGGCCGCATTTTTCAAATATGCCGCACTTTCGTTTTTGCAAGTTCCTGCAATTTTTGCAAGTTCCCGCAATTTCATCGCATGAAATTGCAAAAATATCCCGCATATTCCATCGCATTTTTTTAAGAAAACGTTCCACAAGATCAATGATTTTTGCCCGCAACAATCACAAAAAAAACTATAGGGTACTGTCCCAGTGAGGGCTTTTGTGTTTTTTTCTGACAAGGTTGAATACTTATTGACACTCAGTAAGTCTCTTGTACATGTGAAATCAAGTGATCCTTCTTGGTATAGCCTGTTTTATGTATTTAGTATGATGCACACTTTAAAAGTGCACACAACTCAACCTTATTAACTGAATGCTTTGACATGCATGACCCACTGATAGTAAATGATTAACAAAACAGCCATGCGTTGCTTTGAAAAGATTGCTGACCCATGCATTTAAAGAAATAATCCCTGACACATATCATGTAAATAGATGGCATAGATCAATACACAGTGTAGTCTAACAGATTTTTTACATCACAGCTGTGTTGACCGGTCAGCATCCATAACCAGTACTAACCTTTAAATAATGTCATGTTATTTAGTGCATTTAGACCCTAATCCTTTCCCTTCTGAAATCATAAATATGATATGTATGTGTGTATATGAGAGAGCCATTTATAGCACTAAAATTAAACTTACCTAAATGTTTAATCTTTCATCTATTTACCCAAATTTCCCTTGGGCCGACATCAGCGATACTATTGACCCGCAATAACTGTTTACGCACAGCCAGGGCTTACCGACATCCCACCGAATGCGCTTCTCTGTCACTCTGTAATAAACACGGCAGGGTCTGAAAGTGGAGTAAAATTTCCCTTGAGAGGCCCTGTGGTCTGAAGCCCCCAGAGGCCTTTGCTCCGCATGACACTGATTGCCACATACGCACACACACATACACACACACACTCGCTCCGTCTCACACACATACACACCATTGTTTGTCACTCAGTCTTACACCTTCCTATTCTCTCTCCCTCTCACCGACAAACACCCTCATACACAATGAAAGGGGCCCGAAGCTTGTCTGACCCAAGCTATCAATGATTAATGGACCAAGCCAAACCTATGGCAGGGCAACCTGATGACCAGACAAGCTGTGGGAGGTCAAAACAAGCCATCCACACACAAACACAGACACGCAGAAAATCAAGAAAACTGCCACTACACAGCCTGTCTACACATTAATAATAGAATTTCAATACCTTAGAAAATGAATGTTCACATCCAGGATTAACCCTGTAAAGCCCAGAGGATATTTAAACATTGATGTGAATGAAATCAACTCTTCTGACTGTGACCTTAGGTTATAGAGCTTGAATTGGCAGATGCTTGAACAGGTTTTCAATATTGATTTCATATATACACATACGGTATTGCATATTTTCTGTTTCCTGAATTGCAAAGAAATTTGGTACGCTTTCTGTCAGGGGATTGTGTATTGAGTATGCAAGGAATATGACATGTGACCAGTGTTGCCTAAATGTGCACTGTGAAGCCTTAAGTACACGTATAGAGTATAGTTTTTTACGTATACGCAAATGTACGTGCATAGTCGAACGCACAGTATATGTTTATTTGACTCGTACGTGTATACAGTAGGGCTGGGCAACATTTGGGGGGGGGTTGTTATGCGCGTCTCATCAGTCAAACCTGTTCCGTGATTCTTCCGCGAAAATAAACTTACCTTGATTGTCAGTAAACTACGGCTTTGTTTAGTAAATGATGCTCCATTTAAAGCAGGTGATGGCGATTTACTACTAATAACGGAACCGGCTTTACGGATGACATGTCTCAACTGATATGTTGCCCAGCCCTAGTACAGTATACAGACGTTTGATGCATTGCAATGCATATCCTGGGCTACATACTACATTCTCATGTAGGCGCATACGCGACTTACGCGTACAATATATGCAGGGTTTCAAAAATATGTCTGTGCGCTGACAGTACGTACGCACTCTTCTGATTATTAAAATTGCATTCAGCACTGTACAGGGACTTGGGTTGTGGCGATAGACGATAGTATTGTGTATCGACGATCATCAAACATATCGCCAATAGCAGGCTTTCACGCCGATAGTTGGCGATGGTAATTATTATTATCATCATAGTTTCAAATTAACATGCGCATTGCATGCTTTTCCTCACATGAGAGGATTTGTGGGCTTCACTTTGGACGAGGGAGGTTTTAACGCAAGCGGATTCCTTCTCGCACGCACCTGGACTTAATGCGTGCGACTTGGACTCTTGCTCGGACCTGAGTGTGCGTGGCATGGACTCCTTCTAGCACCTGAACTTGTAATGCGTAGGATTCTGACTCTACCTTGCACATGAGCTTTTAATACGCATGCCATTTCTTTGCACTAGAGAGGTAGGAGCGCAGGGGTTTAACCAGTGATTGTGTTGTTCACGCTCCCTGGCACGCAGGACATTTTAGAGCGTAATAACGTGCTCGGATTAATGGCATCAGTTTTAAGAAGGTTGCGATCATAACAGTGTTGCCCTTGATTCTTTTTTGTCCACCAATCAAGTGACTTGTCATAAATGAGTAAAAAATCAACAAATAAATAAATGAGTAAACTACTGCCCTGCCCCCTGATACTATCTTGTATCGGCGATCTCACAGCCTATCGATAGGACAATCTCAAAATGGGGCATATCACCCAACACTAACGTGGACTCTCGCGTATGTGTACAAAATGGATTATACTATGGCCTTGATCATTACAAATCACACACTTATTGCATTTAATCTTTTCTCAAATTGTAATTATTTTCATTTTAATGTAATGTAATTTTTATAGCTTGTGACCCTGACTCTGAAATCCAGATTAAACTCTCTTAATCTAATTATAAGATTCGGAGCATCAAAATTTGGATTATAGCCATTAATTTAACATAGATTTCAATCTTTGACAGGGTCTTACTCAGTCAATATTAAATATATCAAGGTTATATGTAAGGGATAATTGACGATGGGCCGTTGAATTATTCAAAAATAATGTACACCCAAGGTGCTAATGCGGCACAACGGGAACGTGCTGTTACACCGCGGGTGTGCATTTTTTTTGAATTATTTAGCTTATACCACGGTTACCACAAACATTGCTCTGGTGCCTAATTTTAAGACATTTGACAGGTTAGGTGTGCGGTTTACAGAAAAATAATCAGCACCAAATGGAACATTTCTCAGCCAATCAGAATAAAGCATTCAACAGGCCTGTTGTATAATTTTACATAAAATTATTCACATTGTGTAGGATGATTGTATGTAATAAAATAACTTGAGCTGGGTTTTTATAGACTGGGTCACAATTTATTAATTCATTGTAACATCCCTAAACACCCTCTCGCCATAAATTGTGGGTATATCAGCCAATTTTTTCGCATTTTCACTATATAATTTTCACTATAAACAGTAAACCATCTGGGATCCCAAATTCAACATACTATTATTTGGGACACAGTAATTCTAATTTCAGATACTGTTAAGGACGGAGCGTATGCGAATTGGGACGCAGATAGTCTTTGTAATAGCATTTGTATAAAAGCAAAGCTACAAAAATCTGCAGATGTTCTGTTGGTTGTATCTGCAATAGTAATAGTCCTGTTGGCTCACACCAACGAGTGGTTAATTCTTTAAGACACACGAGTGACGAGAGATAATTTGAGTTTGTAAATGACACAGAGGAGCCGTATTTAGTGAGAATGAATATCTCTCCTTAAGCAGGAGTGATGGTGATCTCGTAAACAGATGGCTTTGCTGCGCATGGGGTGGCCATTTTCTGGAGTAGGCCCTCATTAGCATCACAGGCTTTCAGTCTTCTGATTCGCTCGCTTTCAGAGGGCCGATTAAAGAGTGAAGCCCTTCAGGCCATATTGGCAGAATAAACATATGGGTGACAAATAAAACCGTTTAAAAAGTCCCCGATGGGCCGCAAGGGAGGCTTAGAACAGCTCTCCTCGCTTATCTGAAATTTTATGCTAGTCGTGGCACGAGGACACATCGTCCGTGAGCGTCCTTATGTCCTCCTGCGCTCAGAGAATGCTTGCGGGGATCCAAAATGTCTGTACGGTGATGAAGTTTCATTTGAGAGAAATAAAGTTTATGTATGTAGTAGCCTGGACAACAGACAAGGAACATCTTGTAAGCGCATCCCTGGATGTCTGTTTTAACACGTTGTCTTTTTATCAGCCTGATCAGTTAAAATGCATGAAACAATGTAGTAATGCATTTATGCACATAGATGTAAACAGACACACAGGTGGTTATGTAATAGCGAGTGGCTGACCATGTGGATCTAGGTTATAAACTCTCTTTGATATAAGTTTTGTAAAAATGTTATATTTGTGTTTACCCTACATATCCTTTCCACCCAAGAGCACTCTCTAATTAACAGAGTGCTCGGTACCGGGTAATAGTTACCTGCCTGTGTGTGAGAGACTGTGTCTCAGTGGCAGTCCAGCCTGGGCAGGTTTAATTGATGTGGGTGGTCACACTCTGCGAACCCCACTGAGATCCACCCTGCTCCACCTCCTCACATTACCACTAATTGTCTGTGATGTCTTTCTCCCTGCCTGCCAAAGCCTTAACCTTCCTATCTATCTATCCATTCATTTATCCATCTATCCATCTATCTATCTATCTATCTATCTATCTATCTATCTATCTATCTATCTATCTATCTATCTATCTATCTATCTATCTATCTATGTGTTAGCCGAGCAATGGTTGATCACCACAGGCCAGACATAAATCCCATTCCACAGAACTTTGGTTCCATAAAATTGACAGAGAGGCTTCTGTGTGAACACAAACGCGTTCGCGTTGGATCAGAACCTTAAAAAGAAACTAGTAACATTGCTTAACATGCACGGAAAGCATTCTGTGTGAACAAGACGCAGAAACAATGCCAGGAGGGGCGTGCCGTAGTGGAAAAACGCGTGTCATCGCAACCAGAATTTATGGTTCAGCTCTTTGACGCATGCATTTAAACGCAGATCAACATTTATGTTGAGAAATGTCGGCAAACTGGACTGATGAAGAGATCAGGGAGCTCGTCGCTATCCGAGATCATTCACCAGCATGACAGAACAACTTTTTATGCTCTCATCATAAACTAAAATTCACATGCGTGGTTTCTCGAGAGAGAAATTACAGATGATTAGCAAACTTCAGAAGCTGTGGAAAAATACATTATGTGTCTTTACAGTATCTTTATTATATGTGTGTGAATGCATGCACAGATTCCGGACTCATTTTCCGTGTGTTATCCGTAGTCTCTGCGTGAAAAGGCCTATAGTCATAAAAGGTATACCCTTTGCAGACCCTACTAAATTCATAAATGTCATACCATTAATTTACAACATATTTTATGTCCCGTTTACACAAAGGAAAGACGCAGATATTTCCCTGCGTTTTGGCATCTCATTTACACAAAAACCCTGTTTTTATCACAGAAACGATTATTTCTAAAAGCTCCTGCCAAAGTGGAGATTTCTGTTAATCTTGTTTATGTGTTGCCGTGTGAAATGAGTAAAACAAGGTTTTAGGTTCTGAAACATCACATTATGCGCCAGAAAATGCTTAACGTCACGTGAGCGCCCTATGTTTGCCGTTTTGAAAGAAACATGAAGTCTCTCGTGTTATTCGTTGATGTTGATTCTTCATTCCTCTCCCTACACTGCCGCCCATAGGTTTGGCATAGTTATTATGGCGCTTGACGCCGTATTTATGCGTGTTGATGTAAATTACAAGTTTTTGAAAACGAATGCACATAGTTATTATTGAAAACGGAGGCGGGAAAATATTAGTTTCTCTAAATACCCAGTAGCCATGGCCTCAGTACTGCCATGCCTAAAGGACATTGAAAGACATTGTATATAAAATTAGCCAGATACCAATGGTAAAACATAAAAAATGAAAATTTAGGAATAACTTAAGGAATATTACGTTTTTTTGTGGATATAAAACATTTGAAAAAAATTACATACTTCACATAAATTATAAAGTCATAAAACTGAAACATGGATAACATTAAAGAGCAGTAAGCCTGTGCATGAGTTGAATAATTTTTAATATTAAGGGTCAAAAAATGCCAGCTGAGATCCACTTATTAAAATCTGTATAGAAGGACCGGGGTGAATGTTTACTGCTACAGGTACATGGTTATATGCATTGCCTTTGCACATTAAACAACATGGTTGTTATTGCCTATGACAGACACCTGATTGGTTTACATTTAAGCAATCTTGCTGCAAAGGGGCCTTTATGGGTTAATCTGAGCTTATATTGCTTGCAGTATAGACTGATATCTGAACTGACAAGCACCTGTAATGTTGCCGAGGTACCCGAGAGCACTGCAGGTAAAGAGGAACTGGTACTTCAATAACATATTTTGTAAATTCTAAACTTGTTTTCCACAACCATCCAAAAACAAAGTATTAAATTCTAAACAATAAGAGTATTTTTTTACTATAAAAAGGTGTTTATTACCGACATTATTGTGATAAAAAATAAAAAAGCATGAGCTTTCTTTATATTGTCGCCTTTAGCTTGCTCACCGGGGGGTTGTAAGAGATTATTTGTAAAGCTTTAAAACAGTTTAACGTTGTTTGTAGAGAGCTTTTCAGACTAAATATTAAGTCGGTCAGAGTGACTATACATTACGAGATTCAATTGCCTATAAGAAAACTATATCACAACCGCCTCACTGGGATTTTAAAGGCTAAAACACAAGCTCTAAGGCTTTATCTGATAAATTCTTTCACAGATTTAGGGATACATTACTGTCCTTCATAAAGACCCTGGGCTCTTGGCAGGGGTTTTAAGAACCCACTTTGAAAAGCAGATGGAAAGAAAGTGAGAAAGATAAGTGAGAAGATCTGTAGTGATAAGGATTTCATGTGGCAAGGGATTGTGTGGTGTGGAGGTCTGCGGGCGCGGGTGCAAATGCATGCGTTAATCTGTTGTCCGGAAGACTTAATCTGGGCCCAGATCCACTTCGGCATAGAAGCCCAGCATCCCCCTCCCCACACACAAACACCTACAGGCATTCACCAGATGACTTCATATTCCTCTCTAACACTCAAGCTAACAGAAAACGGTTAGATATAATGATTTTCTCTCTCTCACGCACACACAAGAGGAGAAAAAAATCAGGGAGGACGGGACAAAAAGAATAAGAGAGGTAGAGAATAGTGTTTCTGAGCCAAACATGAAAGGTTAGAGGTGAACTCACTCTCTGTATTAAAGTGCAGCTTAAGCTGGTTTAGAGAGAAGCATTATAAACACACGGGCCACCAAAGAGTTGCACGGAGAATCAGAGGGATCTGATACAGAATAACAATCACGTCACTGAAAGGACACAGTCTATTTGTCAAGCATGGACAGGTTTATCACAATTAAAGCTTTATCTGCTCATAGTGATGGAGTACATACATGTACATACACAGACGCTGTGTGCGTAGGTCAGATTTTGCTTACATTATAGAGGCTTAATATTCATATAAGCACAGTTAAACCTGAAATAATCTATTTTTTGGGGACCAGCCAATGGAAAATGGTTTAATTAACATACCCACTGATCTCTTAATAAAAATCTAGAACTGGTTTAAGAGGGTTGGGTTTAGGGATATGAGTTGGGCAATAAAATATATCATTAGCTCCTTATGAAAAAACAATAAAAGGTAATAAAAGTGTGTCTTTTTCGGACACATTTGTTTTAAGGACAAATGTCTGACAAAATTTCTCCTATAGGAACAATAAAAAATAGACAGACAGACAGATTTTATTTGGGTGTGGGGCAGGGTTGGTATATTCCTTACTTTCATTTGTTGCAAATAAAAACAATAAAAGTCTATGTTATGTGCCTGTTTTGATTGCTAAGTGTGTTTATTTTGAACCCTTATACTTAGGATTTAGTCTTATCCTTACTATGTGTGGAAAGGGAATTTTCTAGGAATCTGGATTAATTAATCACAAACAACATCTACTGTATGTGCTTTGATGGGCTTTAACCCTTTTGAAAGCACACAGAGACATAATTTAGTATACCGCGCACATGCAAACAGCGATGCAATGCGGACTGATGCTGCTTTGCATGCTTTACTTTTATACACTTGGCAGATGCTTTCATACAAAGCGACTTACAATGCATTACAAGGTACATGCTTTATCAGTACTGTATGTGTGTTCTCTAGAAATCAAACCTATGACCTTTTGCACCTCCAATGCAATGCTCTACGAGTTAAGCTGTAGGAATACACAAGATTGGACATTACGGGTCAATAGGTCAGCTGTCAATCAGTCTTTAATTATAAATGGCTTTGTCTGTCATGGTCAGTGGCCTTCACTCGCTAACCTCATGCAGTCATTTAATTCAATACGCCTTATTCAGTCTGTCATGCTGATTCCAAACTGAGGCTGTGAAGTAGAGACGTCCAGATTCTGCCATCAAAACAAAGAATGTACATCTTTTTACAAATTTCCACAGCTCAAAGAACCGTTCAGAAAACGTGGATTGTTAGTATTAGAACTACATATAACCTAATCTGAGACGAGAATAGCGCATTGTGCACATAATTTCTGTTTTGGATATTCCCTGTTGGCTAATCGCTAATTTCTCATGTTGTAAGCATGTTTATTTTTCTTTAAAACAACAATACTTTATGAAAACAACTAAGTATACATCTATGGAACATAAGAGTATGTCCCATGTATTTAGTTAGGATAGTTCATTGTGCAAGTATTGTTAGAGGTAAAACTCTATATGAACACCCAAAGTTGTGTTTAAATGTTATTTAATTAGAAATGAATCCTGCTTCGTTGATTCCATTTGCTTAAAAAACTTACCAGAGAAAAGTTTTTAATGTGTTCATGCCTTGTGTTTACCGTATTTTCCGGACTATAAGGCCAGTGGCGGAACTAGAATTTTTTTAATGGGGTGGCCAGGGGGTGGCCAAAGCTACTTTAGGGGGTCCATAGTCCATAAAAGAAAATGACGTGTAACCATGTATCAAGAAAGCATAAATGAATCTTTTGATCACATTAGATGTAAACATAATCAGGGTGAATTTTAAATCTTCTGATTTACTGTCTGTTAAAGGGATTCACCCAAAAATGAAAATTCTGACATCATTTACTCACCCTTATGTTGTTCTAAACCTGTATTTTATTTTAATAAACACAAAAGAAGATATTTTGATAAATGATGGTAAGCACACAATTAATGGTATATCCATTGAATTCCATTATGTTGTTTTTATTCCTACTATGGAAGTCAATGGTTAACAGGTGTGTGCATACCATCATTTATCAAAATATCTTCTTTTGTGTTCATCAGAAAAAAGAAATTCGTACAGGTTTAGAACAACATAAGGATGTAAAAATGATGACAGAATTTTCATTTTGTGAACTATCCCTTTAATGAAGCAAAAGATCAGGAAATCTAAACTCCATGATAAACCTTAAACCTACTTCAAATAGCAGAGCTCAACACAAAGGATGTTTCGATTAATCTTTATTTACGAAGATACATAAGATGCAAAAGTTTTCTTTTTTCTTTTGATATTTAATTAACTTTAATGACAGAGAGACTTCAACAGGTTAGGCTAAGACCGAATGCAATAAAATGTTTATTCGTTTAAGACATACATTAACCAAATGTTTAGTATGAAAATCACCAAGACAGCTATTTTGACATATGAACATTTGTCCGTTTAAGCCAAAAAGACGCGAACATGAAGTCGTTTAAGCTCTGGCTGTGCACGCCACTATCGGATATGTGCGTCGCCCTTTCAAGTTCAATGTGGCAATCCAGTCGAATTAACAATCATACAGTAGCCTATAAAGATCACGTCAAGAATGAAAACATGGTGCTGGGTTTTGTTGTAAAAAAAAATTGGCAATCTTAGACTTTATTCAGTCCACAAGAAATTACAACACTTCCAGCATATACGGTGAAATCATGTAGTATTAGCAAAATGTATGACTTTACATACATCATTTTAAAGAGATTGCAAGCTTTATGTAGACATGACATTTATCTTCTGATGGTATGAAAAGTATTCGTTAAGTTACATTAATTTTTCTGACACGTTTTTGAAAAGACGTCACTGATGGAGAGATAACAGACACGCATTATGTATATTTTCTTAATTTTGTATAAATCATATCTGTATGTTCAAAATCAGCAAAGTAATCCAAGTCTCTTTGCGCAGTGATTGAAAAATAAAGAGTTTGCGCCGCGACCGCAGGGAGGGTTAATATTCATAATGTTTGTTCTTAACAATGTGCTGCGCTGCCGCACATCGAAAATAAACATAGCGATTAAGTGAAAGTAGCGCATTAAATTTGGGGTGGCACACAGGGTGGCCAGTGACATTTCATGGACACCCCTCTGGCTCCGCCACTGTATAAGGCACTCTGGAGTATAAGTCGAATCAGTCAAAAATGCGTTTTGAAGAGGATGAAACATATTTAAGTTGCACTGGACTATACGTCGCATTTATTTAGAAAATGATTTCACAAAATCCAAGCCGCAGAACAGACATTTAATCTGAAAAGGCAAGTTATTTAACTAAACACTAGCACAGTACAGCAGCCTGAATAGATGCCCGTACATGTTAAAGTAACATAAACAGTTATTTACACGATACACAATAGCATACAGAACATACCTTGGAGGTTAAATAGGCTAAAGTAACACGACAAGCCAAATCAAGGTCAAAAAGGTCCCGAAGTCATTCCGCATCACTGAATCCATTGAATTACATAAATAACGGAGCAGCATAGAGCGGACTTTCTTGGCTGTAGACGGTAATGGTTTCTCTTGGTTCATATTAAATAATTTTGACGTACAAGTCGCACCCGCCAAACTATGAAAAAAGTGTGATTTATATTCCGGAAAATATGGTATTGTAATCTGTAAAAATGTAAGATATGCACAGGTCCATGGGTCTGTTAAATCCTTTGTTCTGATTGGTTGAAAAAAAGATTATTTTTGTGGTAACCGTGGTGTAAGCGGAATAACTGACTCCGGTGCCAAGGTGTAACGGCTCTCTGTTTTGCATTGTGCCGCACTACCAACTTGGGTGTGCATTATTTTCCAATAATTCAACGGCCCGTCTTTAATTATTCCTTACACATTGGTGTTTTAAAGAAAAAATAAGCATGCTTGCAACATATTAATGAATCCCTCACAGCCTCGGTTTGGAATCAGCATGGCGGTAGACTGAATAAGTAAGGCGTATATGAGCAGAGATAAAGACAAGAAAAAACATTGTCGCATTTCACAGCCGTTCCATCGCTGCATTCAATTTGTAGTTTAACTAAAGCTATTTCTTGTTCTATGCAAGTTAGGCAATTCACAGACACTGTTGCAGATGCCTCTTTAAAAATGCACAGTTCAAATAGCTCGTCATTTAATTTAATGCATTTCCTTCAACCAGAAATACACTTTCTACACACATAGCAGCATTTCTGTTTTATATGTAACCGAATAGGCTTGTTTGTGATGTTGATGAGCCAATTGTTCAGCTGTTCTAGACTCCTGAGATTTTCTCAGATGGTCTTAACAATACCCTGGGAGATTGGCTTTTTAATGCGGATAATTATTTTAACATCCTAAACGTAATGTAGTCCCAGATAGCGATGTTCTTATCTCACTCTAATGATCGCAGCCGCGCGGGCACCTGACTTAATCTATCAGATCTTACCTTTAAAGAACAATGACATTGGCAGATAATAAAGTCAAATTCAAAAGACTGCAGCTACCTGATTAGTTCAAAGCACACCGGTGCTTTGACGCACTGCCACTCTCTCTCTCTCTCTCACTCAAAGATGAATGAGAAGCTATAGCGCACGATAAAAGACAAGAATCAGACTCTGTTTGTCTTTTGTTTTAAACAAAGGTTCACAGAACATGGCTCCTTTTTTGTTACATCACAATGGTGCTGTGCCGTGTGTCAGAGAGAGAATAAAAAACAACTTTATTGTTACCTTTTCTTTATGGAGATAGTAAACAATGAATACTTTCATCCTTATTGTTAAAATGATTTTTTTAAACAACCACAAAGGCATAATATAGGCAAGATTTACCTTCCTTGCTGTCATATTTTGTATTGTGAAAGCCTCAAGCGTGTCAGTTAGCTCGGGGCAAGTAGTGCGGGTGCACTTGTGTACGATCTGTAAGAGCTCGGCCTCTCAAAGCAAGGCCCCATATGTCTGAGACAACCTTCTTTACGTGGTCAGAGAAAAAAGAGTCTAGAAACGCAAAGCAAAAAAGTGGGTAATTGCTGAGTTGTTTTTGCATTAATTTCCCTTTACAATGACAATACACTGACCCAGTCTAAACCCACAGCACTCAATTTCCCTGTGTTGTGCAGAAATACGCAGCTCCTGCATAAGTTGTTGTCAGGGAGATGGATGTCCTCAACGAGTCCGGCACGGGATGGGGGGGTGAGAATGTGGGGAGAGATGCTGCCGCCCTAGTCTGACAAATCCTGTTTCTCCATTGCTATGTTTTGATACGCTTCTAGCAAAGAGATTTAACAGCGCTCTGGGAGTTAATTGTTTGCTTTTCAACTTTCTTGCATGGCAAGCGTTTCTGTAGTGGCTAGCGTGCCGGGCGACTGCCAGACGCTTTAAGAGCGACAGCGAGAGACCCGGGGATCACAATGCAGCAAATTGTACATTTTGCGACTTTTTATAGAGGCCTAAATCTGTCAGTGGCTCTTTTGGGCTAATACACAAAGTGCGGATCGCTTTCGGAAACAAAGCGTTGCTTGTCAGGTCCCTCTCCGATTGAAACCATCAAAGCTATCTGATGACAGATATGATGGACTCAAGTGAGCATAGAGGGGTGTGTTGGAAATTGTTTTTTACCTGCTTTAAGTCTTTAAGCTTTGAGGCCAGCTGCCTGGTAGTGTAACTCAGATAACTGACACAGAGTTGAATTTTAAATTGAACGTTTACAGTCTTTTAGGCTCAATTGGTAGGCCATGGGTTTGAAACCCAAGGATCACACATACAGATAAATCATGTTTAGGTTGAATGCCCTCTACAGTATGTCACTTTGGATAATAGCGTCTGCCAAATGCATAAATGTAAATCTAATGCTTTCAGAATGAGAATGTCCCTCTGCTTAGCAAGTGTTTACTTTTTGTCTACTTGAGGGCGCTTTTCCATTGCAAAGTACCCACGGTTTGGTTTGGTTCAAATTGATTCACCTCACTTTGGCTCTGTTAGCTTTTCCATTGAGTTAAGTAAAACTTCAGAGTGGGAGGGATCATAGGCGTGTCGTTATATTTGCGCTGCCTACTGCTGTGACATCATACAAGTGAGAGCATTGTTGTGATACATTCCCATACATTCATTTAACGTTATTTCTCAGTCCGCCACAAAATTAAAATTGGCCACCACAAATAGATGTTTGCACATCACGTTTATCACTTCCTCTGTCTCACATGAGTTTCTGTACAAACACCGGTGGCGTCAGTGGACGCGCTCCGCTGAGCCTCATTTAAGTTGCTTTTAAGCATATATGCGGACGTGCATGCTGCGAATGTGCCGTCACAAACTGCAAGTCTGGAAAAAAATTGGTACGGTGTTCATGATTCTCAATCTGTGGATGTTTTTCATCGCTAAAAGGAAGTTTGGGAACTTATAGCAGAGCACAGATGACAATATTTGCTTGAGACAGCGCAAGCTAGCATGAAGGTAAAGCTAATCTTTTACATTATAGCGATGACGCTGATAGTGATGATTCTCTCAGACCAATCAGTGATCTACAGTGTTTCGCATCACGTTTCAGCTCGGGTTGCTTGGAACCCCAACCGAGGTGGTACTAAAAAAAGTTTTGGGTACTACATACTGCACCCAGTGGCAAGGCCCCCAAAAGTAAGCTGACCCCTGACCCAAACCAAACCGTGGGGTACTATGCAATGGAAAAGCACCATCAGTTTATACCCAGCATTTGCAGTACATTTGAAGTCATAAGTCTGCCTGAATCAAACTTGATTTTGATTGCATGTTATTTTTATCAAAATAACTGTGGAATGTATGTTATTCCATAATGTAAAGTCAAAAGTGATTAAAAGGTGTTTGGTTTTGTTTATTTATTCAATTTAATTTCTTTTTGGGCTATGGTAGGTCTGTTAAATTTTCACTGGCAGCCCAAATTTATCCTTGTTACAGTTTGGGCTGTGTTTAGACATCTTTAAAGCGCAAAATTGCTTTGCAGGGTATGTTTAATGCACAGCAGTCCCTATCAGTCTATATCAAACCCCTATTAATACTTTGAATTCTGTCTATTTCTTGCACTTTGTTAACACCAGTAAGGTCCATACAGACAGTGCTTGCTAATAAAAACATCTAATAAAATGTGTAGTCCAACAAGTTATACTAATATCTTCTTTTCTGTTGCAGAAGTATCTACTGTTCCATCCTTTCATTCCCCACAGCCATTTGATTGGCTAATGGGGAGCGTTTGCGGCAGGCGTAGATTTAAGCTATTTGTCATGCCTGCGCTCCACATGCAGACATGATTGATGTCCAGGCCGCTGGTGATGAGCTGCGGCTCCAATGATTCTTTATTAAAACGCTATCCAAGCTGACATTTACATATTAAAATTGTTACTTAGAGCAAATCCGCAATGTGGAAACAACGAACTAACTGGTGGCGAACCGTATTGATCATTCTGACACCGTGCTTATGAATTTATGAGGGAGGTGAGGACAGTGGGGCGAAACGTCGGATAGAAATTGGACTGGATGGTGTTATTGCATCGAGCCGCGGCCGCACTGTGGATGAAAGCCTTTATCAAAGCCAGAGAGGAGGATGTTGGGTGAGAGAGAAAGAGAGAGAGAGAAAGGGACGAACAAGCTATACTATTTCTATGCTTTAGAAAAGACTTAGTCTAAGTGGTGTTGGTAATAGCCTGGGTCAATACTGTTAGATCTGTCAGCTCCAGTGAGAGAAGTAATCAAGGCCATTGAGCTCACCTCCAATAGTTTTCCTCATGTAGTCAGAGATGATACCATTATCTCTTGCAGAAGCCAAAGGTAAGGGTGGGGGAAAGATAAGCCTTATTGATGGCATCATGTGTGTATGCATGTATATAAATATTGATATAAAATTACTAATAGCTGCTCTGGGATAATGCTGCTCGTAACTGGTGGTCTACGATCAGTTTTCATTCCCAAATCCAGACCATAGTTACTAATGAAATGAGAAATGTGTCTGCAAGCATTCATTTTACATTGTGCAGAGAAAATATATTCATCTCTTAAAGGATTTTACATTTTAACTCAGCATTTAAGTTTTTGCTATTAATCTATGTTGTATGTTGAGGTAGTATTAAAAAAGGGAAATTGCATCCATATCCACAAATGCAAGCTAAAAACATTTATCATGCACAAGATGCTTCCAAGATTCTGCTAAAAAAGAAAAATTTACCTGGCGCATTGATCTGTTGATGATACTTTTGACATTTTATTTTTTTTGTGTTTTTTCAAAGAAAACAAACCTCATAGGCTTCAGTCTTTGCATAAATGGCAGATGTCTATGGTGTCTTTGCACATAGATCTTCAATCCTCCTCCTGAGCTCACATTTGTTTCTGCAACTTCATTCCCAATTTGCAAACGTTTTGATGACAAAACAGAACAAAGGGGAAAAAAGGCAGTAAACGCTAATTCTGTTCTCTCTAATTAACTCCAGGAAACAAAGCTACAGAAACAGACATCCTGTGGAGAAACTCAATCACACCGCACACTATTCTTTTGTCTTTTGTGTTATCCGTTCCTCTCTTCTATAAATTTCTGTGATTTGCATGTGTGCTTTTTCTTTGGTAAAGAGCTTAAGTCATCTGGATGGGGGAGAGTATTTGTTAAGCGATCCCCATGGCCGTAGGCAAAGACCTAAATCTATTCTGACATGAGCTTAGTGTCTGTAATCCTATTATTCCCATCTGATCCTAGGCTCAAACACAAAAAAAACAAGTCACAATTCTGCACAGAGTTGAAATGTTGTCCTATTGTGTTATGCAACTATTTGGACTCCCTTTTTAGCATCACATCAGCCATTTCCAACACACGACTTGGAAGTATAGTGTAAGTACATAGCCTACTATTTAGAGTACCACAGGTAAACAAAAAGTAGTAGTATATGGTTTAACAAAGATTTATTAGAGTTGCACATACACAACTAAATGTATACATGACTTCAACCCAATTTTCATTTCCAACCGGAATGAAACGTCTGCCCAAAATTAGCGCTTGACGTTAGGCCGACATGGATTTTGACATAAACTCGATTTTCATTTCTAAACGAATCATATCGTCTGCTCGACGTTAGAGTTTTATGGTAGGCCAAAGTTGTGTTTTGAAGTCAAATCGAGTTTCCAGCCAAAACAAAATGTCAGCACAACGTTAGAGCTGGACGTTTTTGTATCTTAAATAAAGAGTGCAAAATAAATATGGACGGACATTAACTTTACTAAAATAATAAAGCTGGTGATGGTGGCCTAAGACTTTTGTAAAGTACTGTATATATCAAATATGTTTGGCACATGCATTATGCAAGCATACATATCTCTCAGCCAAGAATCTAAAAGAGGGAATTTATTGGATGTGTTGATTTTCCATAATTTTTGTACATAATTTGACACATAATATAATATCAGGAAATTACTTACAACAAATGAGTAGCTTATTCTACCATGCAATGCTGTAGCTGACAAGAGACGGATGGCGTTTTAATTTTTTTTTGGCCATTATTTGACTTTATTTGATAGACGGTGTGTCAGAAGAGGACAATAAAGTACAGGGTGGAGATAGGGGTACGGGATCGGCAAAGGACCTTGAAATTGGGTCGCCCAAAGTGCATCTGCACCATATGTCTGAGCACTGTCCACTACACCATTGAGTTCAACGGATGGCGTAACTTTACTGTATCACTCCTATTTGTAGGCGCTCATGAAAGTTGCTCAGCGTTTGCATAAAGTTGCAATTATGCCATGTCACTGGACACGCCCACATTATGTTTGGTTGTGGGTCGGGTCAGCTTACTTTTGGGAGCTTTTCCACTGGGTGCAGTACGTAGTACCCGATACGTTTTTTAGTACCACCTCGGTTGGGGTTCCAAGTGATCCGAGCTGATACCAAAGGTGACACGAAAACACCGTAGATCACTGATTGGTCTGAGAGAATCGTCACTACCAGCATCATCGCTATGATCTAAGGAGCTCCCATTGAAATGAATAAGATCATGTTGCTCTATTGCTGCTAGTTGCTGGCAGTGTGAACAGGGCTTCATAGGGGATAAATATGGAAATGAAAAAGGCCGGAGGGATGCATCCAGTAAGTATGTGTTTGCAAATGTGTGTTTGTTTAGACTTACTAACACACTAAAATGTAATATCTGTTTAGAGAACAACGGAGACATATACACAGACTCTATTTACACCTAATGTACACATCAGATTTGGCCAGAATTAACTCTTATCATTGCAATTTCATCATGTTTAGACTTGACCATCTATCAGTATGAGCTTTTGTAAATATTCTTCCGGGACGGATTGGTGGTTTAATGGCAAATGCAATGTGGTCATGTGGGTTTCTGACTGCCTTGAAATGTGGTTTGAGAGATGGGATCACAATACTATTTGTAAAGTATCATCTGTAAAGTGCTGTCCATTTATGATCAGGTCAGTTAAGGTTAATGTTCAAACCAGGTACAAAGTGTCATTAGATACAATATATAGTAATATATATATATATATATATATATATATATATATATATATTTTCCTCAATACAATATATAGTAATATATATATATATATATATATATATTTTTTTATATATATTTTTTTTCTCAATATTTATATGTACACAAAAACAAATTCACGCTTTTACATAATTTCTAAAAAAAGTCTCTGGGTGCTACCCTTAAAAAACGACACCTTTGTACCTTTATGATGCAGTCACATTCACTATTTGTTTATTAGCATTAGTTTATGATGTTCCAAATAAAAATAAAAATAAAATTAAATAAAGCATTCTTTCATTGAAATTCCATAATGAATAACTTTAGCACCCACCCCAATACATAAAACATGAATATATCGGGGTTGAACATACAGTACAGCACAGTGCAGTGATTTAACATGTACCATCACAGTCTAACTGTTCAATGTCACCAATGACGTCTTCTTCTTCACAGTCATCACTACTAACCTTATTAGAATGAGACCTTCTGAACTCATCCCTTCCTAGAAGTTCGAAATCAATACTTTTAGAATTAAACTCTTGATTTTATAGTATAGGCAGCTCAGACCTCCCCAAACCACCAGCTCTGGACCTCTTAGGTGAAATAATGATGTTTGAATCCCCCTCTTTTAAACGCCTTAACTCCTGTCTGAGCTGTGATTGAAGAAGTTTAGAATTCCCTTTCGGTCTCCGAGGAATAGATTGATTTGTTTTTCATTGCTTGTTTTTCATTGCTCCCTCTCTCTCTCTCTCATTTGTGCAGCTCGCTTCCAAGTGTTTCTCTGTTCCATTTCGATGTGAACAGAGCTTATCATGAAAGCTTAAAGCTTTTACTGCCTCTTTGATCCCATGGGTCGTATACTACTCAGGGTGTGGAGTATACTCTTATTAGTGAAACTTCACTGCAAACACAAACATGCACTTGCTGAGACCATTTACAGGTTGTTGAAATCATTAAACAAGACTAGCTCAATGTTGCACAGAAGAAAAACTGAAAAGCGACTACACAGCGAATAGACTGAATGAAGGGAACCGAGGCCTGCAACTGAGAATCTCAAATCTTCATACGTAGACGGCAAAGCCTCCCCTTTCTCAATCAGTTCATTAAAAAGAGGTGTCACGTCCGGAATTTAATTAATTGCTGTAATTATGTATTTTGGACAACTCACTATTGAGTCACTCTCTGGTGCTTTTACATTTTTCAAATACCACTCAGCTTCTTGGCCACACCACATTAGTTATGCTAATTAACCATTTTGACAGTTAATTTAAGATAATTAATAAAAATACTAATATTAGATGGCACACAATTGGAACGGATAGAAAAAGCTCTGCTTCTCGACATGCGCACAAGAGCGAACACTGAAAACTTTCTATAATCTGGATACACTGTCCTTTATTTTGTTAAATCTTACATTTTAATGTACAATCAAACAAGCCCTCAAGTTATTTCAGCTTACAGTATTTAACATTTTTCTCAGTGGTGAGTTGCTGTAACTTGAACAATTGAAACTGTTACCTTTTTAATGAGTTGAATTAATGTAAAAACATGTTCAAAATGTCATAATAAGTTGAAATGCCTGTGTGTATCTGATTGTACTTAAAAATTCAAGGCAGCATAGAAATTTTTAAAGTGTACTTTTTGACAGCTCCTTATTTCTGCCTCATTTTTCAGAAGGATATATCAACCAAAAATGAAAAAAATATATTTTTTTCTGACTCTAATAGCTTTTAAAACCTCTATACCTATAGTTAATTTGTGAAGCACAAAAGGTTTTTTATAATTTTTTATTGCATTTCTTATTTAATGTTCAACCTGTTTTGGTAACACTTTATTTTGATAGTCCACTTTAGACATTTTACTAATTATAAGTAACTTTGCAACTACTTATCAACTACCAATCTTTAGTGAATTAGTAGACTGTCTGCTTAATATCTACTAACACTTTATTGTTATGATATATCTCAACAGACATTCAACTGTCTATTAGTGTCTTTGCAGGTGCATGTCAACTTATTTCACTAACCCAAACCTCTTCCCTAACCCCAACCCTTACAGTCTACTAATACACTAATGACAGTTAGTTGACGTATAGTTGCAAATTATTGAAAGTTAGTTGACATGTAGTTGCAAAGTTATTTATAGTTAGAAGAATGTCTAAAGTGGACTATCAAAATAAAGTGTAACCGATAACTTTTATACCTTTTTGTAGCTTTTTTCCTAAGAGTGTAGGAGTGTTGGTCAGTATCAAAATTACACCACAAGACTTACTAAAACAATGACAAAGAGTGGCTACCATTCTTAACCAAGAATCTGAAATTTTCATATGATTGCATTTCACCACAATTCTGATCCAACACGAAACATAAATGACAAAGCAATGTCATGCATCAACCTAAGGCCCTGTTTACACGACAACGCTAAAGGGTGAAAACGTAAAAAATTTTTTATCGGATTTGCCTGTCGTTTACACTGTGATCGTGTTTTTTGGGGCTTAAAAAAGATTGTGTTTTCGTTAATAAAAAAGGGTACCTTATATTTAAGTGATTTCTTAGCTTAAGAACTTTCATGCAACTGCGCACAGCAGATCCTAATTTTTATCTCCATAACAAAATCAGAGACAACTAGACATGGACTTATGGAAAATATTTTTTTTTTACAAATTACTAATATATTGCTGTCGATGATTCTGTAAGCCTGGAATTTATAAAATTTCTGCTTAAATGTGCAATATGAATAAATAGTGCTCATAAACGGCTGTTTAAATAATATCCTCTATTGAAATCAGTGAAGGCTTGGACCTGGAAATAATATTTCTTACGTCATGACTTAACAAGCGGATAGTTGTGCTGTAACACCACTTATGGTTCTACATAGGTGTTATATAACACATAAAATGGTTCTTCTATGATTAAAGTAATGTGTCCAACACCCCTGACTGTTCACTCAATCACAATTTATTACAAAGTGAATGTCACCTAGTTGAGGAAAAATCTAAGCAAGGGATTGGTATATTTTGGGCACAGAAAATATTGTGTGTGCAGTTACAAATATGTTGCATCAAATAAAAACTTATTTGAAAAAAAACTTTGACTTCTTGGTAAATGTATATGTTATTCTAAACAGGAATGTATTAGACAAATATCTGTACAGTATATGCACAACATTTTCTTAATAAACATTTAAATTATTTTAAAGCTAACAGGACCAAAAACATAATAGGAGCCAAAACTTTAATGCAGACTTTAAAGGCATTAGTAGGCTCTTGATAATGAGCAGGAACACAACACTGATTGATTCCTCACGACAACACACACATCTCTTCAGGAGAACAGAAGGTATGAAGAAAGAGTGCAGCTGTAAATGAGTTCAGAGAAGCACTGGTCTCATCACTCAACAACTTAACAATGTTTTATCAAGCCCATTCTCAAACTTCATGAATAAACGTACTCTCTACTTAGGAAAACTTTAAGCCGTGCAAATGGAAGAGAAGCTCTCAGTCTGAGAGCATCTACTCAGGTTCATTAATGACCGCGTTATTCAGCCTCTTAAGAGCAGACATACAGATGCCATGAGCTATGATTGAGTTTTATAGATCAAGGCACTGAATGACTCTCTGTAATCAGAAAATCAATGTTAATGTACTTCGGAGCATTGGTCTGTATTTACGGTGACCTCTTTTTGCTTTTCATTTATGGAACTCGTACATTTTCTGCTTCTGCTACTTAGCAGGGCTGTCAGAGGAGTCATCGGTATTTGACAGCGTTCCACCTGTTCAAGACTCTTATGCAACCACAAAAGGGAAAGTTCAACTTTAAATGAAAACTCTGTCATCGTTTACAAACCCACAGGTTGACTGACTTTCTGCACGAATTGAGTAACGTTTATGGTGACCAGAAGCTGTTAAGCTCCAAAAAGCACTGTGAAAGCAGTCTATATGACCTGTGAGCTATGCACCATGTCTTCTAAAGCAATATGAGGTTTGTGTCAACAGGTTAAATTAAAGTTTGTACTTAAAATTTTGCCTTGAAATTCTAGCTGTGGTCACCTCTTACTTTCATTGAATGTAAAAGAACAGGTTGAATGTTTTAAATAAGAAATAAAATAAAAATAAATAAAAAACTTTTGGTGTTTAAAAAATTAAAGAAAGTCATAGAGGTTTCAAAAGATATGAGAGTAGGTAAATGACTGAATTTTTTTTTCTTTTTTTTTTAAATAAACTTTTCCTTTAAAAAAGGAGGAAGAATTAAGAAGCAACCCCAAAGTACACTGTAAAAATGTACACTGTTCAAAAAAGGTACAAAACTGTACCTTTTTTTTGTCGCTAGGGTGGTACCCTAAGGTTCTGTTTTTTACCTTTACAGGTGTAAAAAACATACACTTTTAAATTCTGCTGCTTTATTTTTCACCCAACGCTGGATAAATATTGGAAAGAACACATGTTGGGTTATAAACAAACCTATGCTGGGTTGTTGTTAATCCAACAATGAGTTAAAACATCACAGCATAGCATTGAAACAACCCAGCATAGGTTTATTTATTAACCCAACATGGGTTCTGTCCAATATTTACCCAGCGTTTGGTTAAAAATAACCCAGCAGAATTTCGAATGTAATACAATGTTGTACATTTTTGGGTACATTGCTGTATAATGACCTATTGTGTACCTTTAAAGCTACAGTTAAATGTTTTGTACACCTAAAAATTTACAAATGTGGTCATTAAAGGCACGCAATAGGTCCTTAGGGTTAAATATTGTACCCCAAAAGGTACAACAATTTAATGTGTTGTATACCCATAAATGTACAAAAATGAATCTTTGAGGGTACCACCCCAGGGACAGAAAAGTTTTGTACCTTTAACAAATAAAGGTGCTTCACAATGCCATTGAAGAACCTTTTCTATGTAAATGGTTCTTTAAAGCACCTTTAAAAAATTGAAAGGTTCTTCAGATTGGTTACACTTTATTTTGATAGTCCACTTTAGACATGCTACTAACTATAAATAACTTTGAAACTACATGTCAACTAACTTTCAATAATTTGCAACTATACGTCAACTAACTGTCATTAGAGTATTAGTAGACTGTAATGGTTGGGGTTAGGGAAGAGGTTTGGGTTAGTGGAATAAGTTGACATGCACCTGCAAAGATGCTTATAGACAGTTGAATGTCTGTTGAGATATCATCTCAATAAAGTGTTAGTAGATATAAAGCAGACAGTTTACTAATTCTCTAAAGATTGGTAGTTGATAAGTAGTTGCAAAGTTACTTATAATTAGTAAAATGTCTAAAGTGGACTATCGAAATAAAGTGTTACCAAGTTATCACTGGGGCAGTAAATGTACATACTGAAACCTCAAAGGTACATATCTGTACCAAAATGGTAGTACCTTTTTAAAAGGTACGATCCCAGTGACAACTTTTGTATATTGTTTTCTGAGAGTGTATAGCAAATTATGTAAATACATAAAATATTGATGACACTGCCTTAATAGATTAAAAAAGGCAGATCAGATCGACAAATCAGTTAAGAAACCAAATGGGATTTGTGTATAGTCTGAATACAATTTCTTCCACTTTGTCCATGAAAACTTTTAAAACAAGCACTTATCTGGTACTTATCAAAATGTTTATTTACAACCTAATATTTTTTATTTTATTTTCTTAGAACAAGTCATAATCAATAAACCAATTAATCAAATTAAATGTGTGTAGATATATAGGATATCTCAGAAAACAAAGACCACTATATGACCAATGTGGCTGAATAAAATTGTCAGTAGCGGTGGCTTGTAAAAGTGACAGTTTTTCTTCCTCTAATGCTGTTTAAATTTAGCCTCCATTTACGCTTGACAAGTGGTCCTCCATTATTTCATTTAAAGGAAAGTTTCAGATGTAAAAGTTCTCTGTTCCATTCACTCAAGCTGACATGCTGTTTTTAAAGGGGACTCGAGTGAAGCGGTCTATGTAAATGATTGACTGCTGTTTCACATATTTGTCCATGGCAACCATCAACAATAAATTGCCCAAATGGGGGCTACTTTAGCATTAAAATAAAACCCAAATGATGACCTTTGCATTCTTTCAAACTGTGGAGCTAAACATGATTGTATTCCCATATATGTACTTTCTGTAAGTCTTTAAGAGGGTCAAAGTTTAATGAATGATGAAGAGCTTCTTCATCAGTGTAGTAAACATCTCCTATCATATTCTATATTCAGTCTTATTATCAAAAAAAAAATTATTGGAACTCATCCTAATGTTTATTTTAATTGAAGCATTCAGAGTACAGTTTGCTGACTATACTCCAAACTAACAATTGGGCTTGTCCATAGTGTATATTAAGGCCAGAGCTTTTTCAAACTATGTCTCAAAAACTGTTCGCTTTGACTTTATATAAAGGACGTTCTTCAGCTCGACTTTGTCTTGATGAGGTCTGTAGTTTAGCATGATGAAGTCATCAGCGCTGACTTTGTTAAGGTGTCAGAAAGGCTGTGTACCGAAACAGCAAACCGCGTGAGAATTTGATTTTTCCTTTGGCGCTAGCCATCAATTATTTATTTATTTTTGACCCCATGCTGCTGGTGTCGATGTCAAACAAGGGCAGTATAAGATTAGTCGGTGTGCTAATGGTTGTAAAACTATGTGTGCTGTGTATGTGTGACATCCGCCTCCAACACGATGGAAACATCTCAAGCGGTTACGCAATCTATTGTTGGCCACGGAGTGTCTGGATAAGGGCAAGCAAGCTCTTTACCTACTGGAAAAATATGCTTTACCGCATCCGTGTATGAGTACTGCAGTTTGAATAGGCATTTATGATTGTGAGCTGGAGTGGCAGGTGTCTAGGGGGTGAAAGAGAAACACACGCACACATACGGCGGTTCCCTGCTGGCTGTTGTTATGTGCTAGTAAGAGCTCAGGTAATGGTGTGGTATTGCTGATGTAATTTGCTGTAACAGATGCCAAACAGAGTTGCTGGTGTGAGGTGCTGTGCCGACGCTGTTATTGTTGTGACTGCGGCCATTTTGTCTCTCAGGTGTGTTTTAAAGCTGACAGCAGTTGATGAGAGGAGGCACGATGAATCAAAGCACCGCTGAACACACAAACACAAATATTTATGTGTGAGTGCTTGTGCGAACTCAACACAAACCTGTCCAAACAGACAGAAGCTTTTAGCGGCACAACTACGCATCGTGGCAGTCGATGGGGAAATGTGTTTTTTGGGTGCAGGTGGTGTAGTTACGGCTTTCACCTTGCTAATGGGGTCACGTTGACAGGCAATCCTTGATCTGACTGTACAGTACATACTGTAATAGACAACCAAACATAAAACACATCAAACTTTCTTAAATTTAATTTATGAATGTCTACATTAAAGTTGCTCGATCCAACCAAAAGCCCATCAGCCGCTCTTTAAAGGATAATTCCGGTATTTAACACTTTGAGTCTCATTTCTGGTTTGTTTTGGATGAACTACAGTGATGGACACAGAAATTTTGACAATGGGTTGTGTCTTGACTTTTTGACTCGTTTAGAAGCGTCTCTTGACTGCTTCAGAATGGAAGTCAATGACCATGCACAAACATGTCATTAAAACAACACTTAACGTTCATTTTTAAAACTGTGCTACTCACCGAGTGTTTCGTTGTGTTCGTTAATGATTAAAAACAAATATATTGGCGCAATGTATGATTTCAATCCGTGTTATTTGCTATTGTGGAACTATTTTTTCAGATACCTCACAACCGCGTATATACTTCCGCTCTATATTTGAGTCTGAAGCGTTAGCACACTCCCGACCACTTGATGGCAACAACCACTTTGCCATACAAGTATGCTTGGTGTCTAGCGTATAGACAGTCACAATCAAGCTCAACTTCAAACCTAAAGCTGGTCACTGAGCCATCAAATATGGGAAAAAATTCTTCTGAGAGAAACCGAGCGAAAAAACTACAACCACATGTAAACAGACCCTTTTCTGTTTCCCGGCGGCGGAGTGATATATCAGCGAGCAATGAGTCTTCCAAGAGAAGTCAATGGAATTTTACAAAATGCCAAATAAAACACGACAGAAACTGTATTTCGCTACACTACTTGTTTTTAAATCATCAACGAACACCACGAACCACTCGGTGAGTAGCACAGTTTTGAAAATGAACGTTAAGTGTTGTTTTAATGACATGTTTGTGCATGGTCATTGACTTCCATTCTGAAGCAGTCAAGAGACACTTCTAAACGAGTCAAATAGTCAAGACACGACCCATTGTCAATATTTCAGTGTCCATCAGTGTAGTTCATCCAAAACAAACCAGAAATGAGACTCAAAGTGTTAAATACCGGAATTATCCTTTAAGTTTTATGGAGCAAAAATTGCAACTTGCAGGTCTGTCAAACCTGAACATAAACCATTCATGGAAATCATTTACATGACCCATTTCGGACATACATTGTATTTGTGGAGGTTGCACTTATTTACTCAAGTAAATATCATTGCCTAATGGGTCAACCACAACGAAACCAGTTTTTGACTGGAGCTGGGATTGTCTGACACGAGGCAGTCTTTTCCACTTTGTCAAAGCTTAGCTTTTCTCAGTACAGCTTGCTTGCTTCAAACTGTGAAGTGTTCTCACCCATTCTGCATTTAACTAGACTAAAGCTTCTGTTCGTCTTCACCACAATTTTGGGACGATGAGGGTTTCTTGTGTATGTGTAATGACAACCATAGCGGGGAAGGTGTGGGCCAATTATCATCCAACCCTGAGTCAGATGTTCAAACCTAAAGTCACACTTATGAACTGACAGAGGGATTTGATCTATGACGTCTTTGCACATGCACAGAGGCTTCTTCCTCAAGAACATAATTATTGCGTTGCTAGTTTTGATTATCTTAGATAATGCAAATATTTTATTAACAATAAAAACAAAATTAGGGATGTCGGTGTGGGAATCAATGTGTGGTGATTAATTTAGTAAATAAGTTAAATTAAATTACATAAATCATTGTTTTCAAAAGCCCCCAAATTAATTTAATTGAAAGATGTAATGCGGTTGTGAAGTAAATCATTGAATAGACATTTAAAAAAAAATGGCTTTTTAAGTCAACATAGCTATTTGCTTCATCTCCATATCGTTAATGCAAAACATTGTCAGTTTAAAAACAAACAAAACTTTTAAAATACATATCTTGAGACGTCTGCATTTTGTTGCACTCCGTCCAGCTGTTTCACAACATGGCAATGAGACTTCTTACTCATTCGGCACTGCTGTCTCTAAATGAGGTTTGGCAGGGCTAATGCTCATTTTAATGCATTTTTAGCAAATTTAAATAATTTACCTACATTAACATATTTAATTGATAGCTCTGATTAATAAATATACAAAAAATATAAAGCTCTCAGATGCAAAAGGTGCATCTGAAATGCTTTCTTGTAGCATTTTTTATCAAACTCTTGATGGATTCTGTCAACAAACCAGTATTTCTTAAACTATTTGATGAAGATATAATACTTGCCGTAAGCATTCGGTTAATATCATCATCTAATTTTTGATGAAGGTGGCATTTAACGGCTTTTGCATATGAGCTCCTCATATCCTTTACTAAACTAGATATTTTTCTTAAGCCATCGAATGGGATTGCAAAATATGAGCAATGTCCAGCAGGTTTTTTCCTAGAGGTAGGTGAAAGGTTTCCCAAAGGCACTGTAGAGTTCTTGTGGCTTGGCATACCCTTGTAGCTCTGGAGAGGGTTTCCTGGAAATTACTAAGAGGTTTGCAGGCTTCTGGTTTAGACGTCTGTGTCTTAATGATGTCCGTAGGGAAAGTCTCTACCTGATACCACCCCAACACCATGTGACCTTCTGTTTATAATGCAAGATACTGCCAGCTGATCCCTCTCTATATGCACACATACTGATGCAACAAATTGCAAGTGTTTACTTCAGTCACACTAACATGATTATGCAGCAATCTGGTCACTTAGTAATATAGATTTATTCATAAATATTGCATACATATCAATATCAGCTATATCTATATGCATACTGTGTGAAAAGGCGTGCATAAAAATATTTATACGAAGGAGTCACACTTGTGTTTGCTGTTTTTACATCATGCTAATCAACTAAATGTGTCATAGTCCTATAAAAAGTATACAGGTTTAGTAGGTTGTTTTGATATATTGTCTTCTCATAAAGCATTGAGGTAAGTACAAGCTTTCAGATGAAATTACAGGCATTTCTGCCACTCGTCCATTTATGAAATGTTTTTTAATTTGATAGTTGTCATTAATTCAGTCATTTTTATATAAAAAAAAACTGAGTACAATCTTACATGCAATTATTTTAAGAATGCACCAATACAAAATGTCAATACAAATATTCATTTACTTAGAATGACATCTACAGATAATGATAGAATTATAAAAAAAAAAAAAATAGTTTTGCTTTTTGCTTGCTTTATTTTAAATGAAGAGTTCAGATACAAAAGCTGCTAAACGCCACCTCCACCAAAAAAATAGATAATGATTGTAAACGAATGCTCTCAACACATATTAGTTCATCAAATACCTTGGCATAAAATCTGCTTAATTCTGCCATCAGGCCATTCAGAAATAATGTTTAGGCAGGATCCATTAAAGGGACACTTCACCCATTTGCATTAAAGGGATAGTTTGGCCAAAAGTGATATTAAACCCATGATTTACTCACCCTCAAGCTGTCCGAGTTGCAAATGTCCATCGTTTTTCAGACAAACACATTTTCGGATATTTTAGAAAATGTTTTAGATCTTTCAGTTGATTAAATGTAATGTTACGGGGTCCACGACATTCAAGTCCAAAAAAAGTGCGTCCATCCTTCACAAATTAAATCCAAATGGCTCCAGGATGATAAACAAAGGTCTTCTGAGGGTAATCCGCGCGGTGTTGTTGTAGAAATATCCATATTTAAAACTTTATTAACGTAAATAACTACCTTCCGGTAGCGCCGCCATCTTAGGCTCCTCTGTATTCAGGAGAGAGTATTAGCGTAGTGTACGCACTTTTCTTAGTGACGTATGACAAATTCGGTGGGCGAGGGCACAGAGCAGCAGCAGAGTTGCCTCCGTAGGCTGCGTAAGCTCTCATCCTGAATGTGGACGCGACTAAGATGGCGATAATAACAATAATTTCAGATAATAGGTTATAACACACAAAACAGATGTCTCTTGGTGGTGTTAAGCCACTGCATGAGTCAATGGGCTATAGCACAGGCAGCATGATCAGCCAATAGATTCACTCGCCAAATGGTGACAGTGAAATATCTTAATTGCGCAGCCAGTTAGAACTGCTTAATGGGAATTCACTGAAACGTGAAGTCAGCTAGCAGTTTCATCCATTTTTAGGTTTTAAGGTGTGGTTGTTTTCTTTGTAAAGTCTATATGACTAAACATACAGTCTATTAGGCATGGTTGTTAAGTATTCAAGAAGTATAGTTAGCAGTTTTGCATAATGGACTTTTGGCCATTCTGCAAGAGTACAGATGACAATTGTGCAAAAAGCAAACCCCCACAATTCATTAATATATTATAATTATAATATGAAATGCACATTTGCACAGACAAGCGTTTCTTACTGCTGTCTCTTACATCACAGTGTTAAAAGGGTGGGCTGTCACAGACTTTAAGGGTGATTACAGTGAGGCTGAGATCGAACCTGTTGACTAATTAGAGTTAGGAAAGGTTACGGACAGACAGAATGGAATGGCAGGCAATTAAATCTCTTCATCAGGGCATGAAGGGGACAGCAACTCTTTCTGCTCGACTTCGCCACCAACTACTGCTTAATCCTTCACTTGGCACAGCAGCCCATTTGCAGAAATGCATAGATCTTCCTCAAGTGAAATGGACTGTAGGCATAATCTGTAACAAACAAGTTGCTCATAGACTTAAGAGAGTTTGTATGCAGGAAACGTTATCTGACTGCTGACTTTAATATTTACTGAGTAGGCCTAAGGCAATGTCAAAGATTAAAATCAATATGAAATCAACTATTGAAATCAAATTGAGATGCTCCTAAACAAAACCATTTTTATAACCAAACCATCATTACTACTTAGTATTTTTTTTCCTATTATGGATGGTCCTTTGTGTACAGCAAAAGAAAGAAGTTTGTAACAAAATGAGAGTGAGTAAATTATGATTTTTGTTTTTCATTACTTTTGCATTCCATTTTAATTGTATAGATTTATACTTTTATTGTCTGTTAACAATAGTTTCACATTTTTGTCTTTAATGGCTTGCATATAAGGAATATTTAAAATTCTTGAATAAAACATACCTGCCACCTCCATTAAATCTCCTGAGCTATGTGTCCTCCGAGAAATAATCTGTACCCATGTGAAATACACACCTGTAAAGATCCGTAGGTGTTGTTGTTTTGTGTTGTGTTGTTGGCTGTGTAATTAGTAGTGTACCTGTGTGAGAACGCTCTGTGAGATTGCCGTCTTGTGTCTATCTCCTGAATGATTGAGTTACTGCCATTTGAAAGCAAATGCATTTCCTACCTTGAATGATAAATGCACAGGAGCTGGCAGCTGTAAATTACAGCTTGCAGCTGGCTCCAAATCACACATCTGTGATATTACAAACACAGTTTTTTCAATGTTTTTTAAACGTTGCGATCTGAAAGTGGATGCTACATCACATGACAAGAAAATTGTATGTTCAAACGAAAGCAGCAAGTGAGAAAAATAATTATTAAATGTATTTCCTTGTAAAAACACTTAAAAAAGGCCAGCAGTTCATGGCACTGTGTTGTAGTATTTTTTATATGGTAGGGGTGTGCGGGGCAAAAACTAACGTGGGGTTAGTTGTAACACGGACTGTTTACATTGTTGCACAAGGTTGAGCATTTTGTTTTTCTGGTATTTTTTTACGTTGCCAAAATATTTGTCTCCCACAAATTATTGAAAATGTATAATGTTTTTCCATAGAGTTATTGGTGAACGAGTGTTTTGGTGGCATGTAAGTAAAATTTTCATTAACGTTTTTTCGGTTTCTAAGTTGGGTGCGTAAGGTACCAAATCCAATGGTATGTCACATTATTCAGTGTCTTGTTGATTAAAACATAGCATCGTTTTGAAATATGTCTGCAGCAACTTTTTTGGTGGGCTTGAAAATATTTTGACCCAGTGGGGTTAATTGTAACGCTGTGTTACAACTAACCCCTAAACACTTACGATATGTAAACTGCTAACCTTAGCGTAATTTTAAATAGGCTACACACGAATGATTGCTGGCTGTCAACAAAATAAATGTGCCTGTCTTATCAAAAATCATGTGTCAAATTGTATTTTTGTTCATATCTTTAATATTGAGGTCAGGTCAAAGATTGAAATCATAATGAAATGAATGGCTAAAATCAGACTTTGATGCTCATTATCTCAGAATTAGAATTTTTAAACTGTAGTATGGTTATTAAAGACTGGGTCACATATTAAAAAAATTGTCAGAATTGTGCAGCTCACATATTTATACATTTGTATCCATTTATAATTAAACTATTATTAGAAAAGGGCTGGATGAATAAATACAGTGTGGATACCTGTCTATTACAGACAGATATATAAACAATATCCACTTCAAGTATTTAGACAAAATAGTATTGAAATATTTGCCGGCAAACTTAATTTTAGAAAGTGTTACAACTAACCCCCTGTCTGTTACAATTAACCCCACCTATGGGGTAAGTTGTAACGTTTGCACTTCTGTCACGTTTGGTGTAATTGTCCAAGAATGTAAGAATGTAGTAATGTAAGTACTAGAAACAAACCTCAAATAATTTTTTTTTATTTTGATAGATTATGGTAACTATACAATTGACACAGTACCCAATGTCTTCCATGGTAGTATAAACAAATACTATGGAAGTCAATGGGTACCGTAAACTGTCTGCTTGCCATAAATTATCAAAATATATTATTTTGTGTTCAACAGACTAAAGGAACTGATAGAGGTTTAGTACAACATGAGGGTAAGTAAAGGATGACAGAATTTTCATTTTTTGCTCCTGCAATCAACATTTTTATCTTTTTGCATTCATTTGTTCACAAAATATATGCTTATATATGAAAATCTCATATGCAAAACCCTCTAAATGCATCTGACATGTTTGCATTTTATCAGACTCTTAATAGATTTTGCCAGCAAACCGCTATTAGCCAGATGCTGGTATAAAGTGAATTTGAGTTTAGTGGCTTTTGCATCTGAGCTCCTCATATAAAGTCAGTAAACTGAAAATATTACCATCAGTAAACGTATAAGTATGGCCTTTTTTTCATTAGACTTAGGAATTAGGTATTTTGATTTTTTTAAATAATGAAATATAAAGAATAATCCACTTGCATCGGCTCAAGAAGTTCTGGACAGATATAAACATTTTTTTATGACTTTTTAACTGAGTTAAAAGTTTAAGTCGCTTTTTTGTTTGTATGCCTTTGCTTTAAATTACTCCTAAGCAAAGGTCAGACTATCATTCTTAAACTTCATTTTGAGTCATACATTATTTTGTAGCTTGTAATATAGTTACCTGCCAACAGGCAAATTCAGTTTACCAACCAAAGCCAATTTTTCTTTGCATTTGGCACTTGGAAAGTGTTAATTTTGGATAGTGTTTAAACTTATAAATCACTATTTTCATGGTAATCCATTAAAACCTAAAGGACCATCTTAGGCCAACTTAATATCCAACATAATATCTACAACTTTTTTGATGCGCAAGCAAAGCCTATCGAGATAATATGCACAAGCAGTAAGAGTTTTCTCACCACCTTCTAGAAATACCCCGAGGCTGTATGTTTATAAAGTCATGGGGTAAACACATGCCCAGTTATCTGTGCTATCTGAGATGAGGTGAGCCCTCAAATCGCCTCTGGGCTGGTAGAAAGCTGAGTGGAAGGTTCCAGAAGCATTAGTTATTCTGCAGCGGTTCAAAGCGCCAAGACCTGCCCGCGTTCCTCACACAGGTAATGACGCGTGTTGTTTGCCCGTGACTCCCGCCTGCCTCCCGTGATAAGAAAGAGAAAATGTCACAGAGACCAAAAAAAAGACGCAGAAAAGAATGAGTAGAGATAAGAGATGAGGGAGAGAGAAAGCCAAGGATGGATGGACATGCTCGTTTCAGTTCAGCCCGGGATCTGTCAGCAACCCTCACACGGAGAAAGAGCAAATGGTGTTTGTGGTGAAGCAAGAGAAAGAGACTGATTAGGTGAGAACGATGGAGAAACAAAATGACGCGTGACTTTATAGAAAAAGGTAGCTTGGAAGAATTTAAAAAGACATTTAGAGGAAAGAAAGAAGGAAAGTAATGGACAGGTACATGGAGGGTGGTAAGGTAGATTAATGAATCCAGCCTCTCCCACCGCAATTCCGGCTCCAAACTGCCAGCAGCCCTCCGTCCAGGGGGCCCTGTCTGGCCCGGCATGCCCACGATAGAGGCGTCTGTGTGGGATGCTAAGCTGCCAGGCCCCCCACTCAGCCTCTTCATCTTTCACTTCAACCCCTGCAATGCTCTGGCAGGAAAGCTCTTAAAGAAAAGTAGAGAGGGAGGGAGGAAGGTAAGAAGAGTGGAGAAAAGAGCAAGGAATTACTCAAAATGCTCGTTCGTGAACTTTCTGGTTGACGATCACTTTTTCCTTTCTAGGAAGACACAAGGTTATACATCAAAGGTTTGGATATTTATTCAGCTGATAAATGACAGCAGACTTTATCCACTGAGCACTAATGCCAACATCTTTTTTCTTTGCGACTGTGGTGCAGTTAGTGTTTTGATAGATTGTTATGATCTGTGATCTGTGGCTGGTCCTTCAAATGATTCATCGCCCCATGTAGAAACAAGTTTTCTCACATCTGTAATTCAACAAGCTGTCGTAGCAGTGCACTGTAAGTACCTGCCATAATAAAATGATACAGGTAGGTGTAGTTTAAATAAATAAATGCACGCTCATTTAACTCACACACATGCGCACACAAATAGCCATGCACACAAGTATATTAAAATAATTCACACTAATGAAAAGCCTTAGTACTTGGAAATCCCCTTCAGCTTGTGTCAGGATTGATAGAGTGTTCGGCTTATTAAAAATGAACAAGGACCGGCACTAGACCGCCAAGCTTTGTTGATTCACCTTGAATATAATGAGTTCATCTGATATTGCTGCTGTTTTCTAGACAAAGCTTTAACTTTCATATTCACAACTTTTGTTTTCAACAAACTCGCATTTATGAAGGAAGTGACTGTTGATTATGAATCTCTAGCCTGTTTATGTTGACCTCAGTAGGAGGACAAAAACAGACTCGACACCACTGTATGTGACACAATGCTATGTTATAAGAGTGTCAAGTTTGGTGGGTTTTAGAGAGCACATGTTTTATACAACAATGCCCATCACCAACAAAATGAATGCCGCTTTATTATAAATGCTTATGATGTAATCACAGCCACTCAACGTCTCTGAATGCTACTGAACAAAACACTGATTGAGTTCACCAAGTTGCATACATTTACTGAGCATATGGCAGCTTGTTAAAGTGATAGTTTACAAAAAAAATCACAATTTAATCAACCTCATTTGCTGTAAAAAAAATGCAGCATGAAGTTAAAACAACTTGGTTTTGCAAGTCAATTCAACCTACTATTTTAAGTTTTGACCTAAAAAAGGTGACATGTTACCTTAATTTGTTAAAGGATTAGTCAATTTTCTTTAAAAAATTTCAGATAATTTACTCACCACCATGTCATCCAAAATGTTGATGTCTTTCTTTGTTCAATCGAGAAGAAATTATGTTTTTTTTTGAGGAAAACATTCCATTTTTTTTTTTTTTTTTATGGACTTTAATGGACCCCAATACAGTTTTAATGCTACCGGCCAGTGGATGAATTGCAGTTTAAGTTCATATTGGCTTCCTCAGAGAGATCTGAAGGTTGCCCCTAGAAATTAACTCATACTGGATTTTATTGCACACTTGAATTGGTAAATTAATTTATTACATTGAACATTCACACACATGCTGTACTCTAAGCTTTATTTGTATACATTACATTAAAATTCATCTGAATTTCATTAGCACATTGCTTCCAGAAGAACTGCTACGTGTTTTATAACCAACAGATGCCGCTGTTTTCGACAATCTTGAAGCTTTGAATCTTAGTCAGAGGAAGTCTCAGTGCTTCATTTGAGGCTTCATTTTGATTGGTCCTTTTAACTGGAAGACAGGACTTGCGTCTTTGTCTAAAACAGTATGATAGTTTATTGCACCCACTGACTTCCAAAGAAAATATCATGGAAGACAATGGGTGCCATTAACTGCGTGGTAAATATCATTTATCAAAATATCTTCTTTTGTGTTCAACAAAATAAAGAGAATCATGCAAGTTTAGAACAACATAAGGGTGATTGAACGATGACAACATTGTCATTTTTGCTTGAAATATCCCTTTAACCGAGTTGCGCTCCCAAGATAAAATTTCCATTAGAAGCCTTTGACATGTCGTCTTGAAAATTGCAGAATGAAAATTTTAAATTAATTCAGCTTAGTATTATTTATTTGCAGTAATCAAATAAGTAATAGCCACATTTTTTATGTTTATTGTAGCAGAGAGTTCAAAAGTTTACTTTTTTGTATTCTTGTGTGAATTCATGAAGAACTCTGAGTTCTGAGCACTGTCAGTATTTTGTGTGAAAGATGACTCATTTGTGCAGACGGTCACTTCACATGTAGGCAGCAATGACTGCACCATTATGAAACACTGTTAAATCACCAAAAACTCACCTAATATACAGAAATCACACTGTGGTTATCAACGCTAACAAATAATAATAAAATATAGGGAACACCGAGGGCTAGTTGTCACACTTTACACTACAGCAAAGATTTCTCAAGGTAGATTTATTTTTAAAGGTGCATTTCTGTATAGAGCTATAAAAAGCTATTGCACATTTTCACCGTTATGGCCTAGGAAAAGTTCATTTAACAACACATTGACTTTTTGTGACAAAATGTCAACAGCCTTTTTTTTAAAAAGGTACAAAAGCTGTCATTGGGGTGGTACATTTTAAAGAAGTATGTATTTTGTACCTAACAAGTGCATATGGTACATACTGGTACTTAATAGGTAAAAGGTACCATACCAGTGACAGCTTTTATACCTTTATTCCTAAGAGTGTAGGTTTTAACAAAATTAAAAAATTTAACTAGGCATTAGTTAAATTAGGAAATTTAAGTTGTTTTTACAAACACACCTTACAAAAAAAAAAAAACATTATTAGTGTGCATATTTACACAGAGCAATGGCACTGATATATTCTAAGATATTTGAGTGCCAGCAATTTTCATTTAAGACATCTCAAACATGCATTTTAGTTATGGACTAGACTAGGGCACGCTCACATTATCCCAACCAAACCGCGCCCGAGCACGTTTGACCCCCAAAGCCTGGTTTGCTTGACTAGTGTGATCGCTCTGTACTGTGCCGGTGCACAGTATGGTTCATCGCATCCTGGCCGGCTTGCAGAGGTGCAGAGGTCGGCTTACAGAAGAACGTGAGTGGTCGCACAAATGACGTCTCTCCATTTGAACCGTGCTCTGGCGTGATTTGCGATCACACTACGTGTTCTGCCCAAGTGAACTGCGCCCGAGCACGGTTAAAAAGGAGAGACATCAATTGGGCGACCACTCACCTTTATCTGTCTTTGTAAAAACCTTCTGATGCACGCAGCAGGGTTACGGGAATGTCTGAGCTGGACACTCAACAAATCGACTAAGCAATATGATATATGATGATGTGAGAGGCCGTGTGTCATCGTGCACCAAAAAACTCTTAACAAAAAAAAACACGTACTGTAACATTAAGATGGGTTACAATTCAGACTTTATTTAAAATAATTGCATCCCAATGACAAAATCCCTGTGCCCGGGCTCAGATCGGTCAAATACAGTGTGAGTGCATGCTTCTGGGGGAGTAGGGAGGGGGGCAATCGTGCTAGGACATGGTTCGGTTAGATAAGGCAGTGGTTCTCAAACTGGGGTCCAGGGCCCCCAGGGGGGCCGTGAGATGGTGCTAGGGGGCCCCAGTTTTATGTCATTTTATAAAATACATTCATTTATCATGAATTCTGTGTAAATAAACCTAACAAAATAAGGCTACTAACCAACAGCGCTACTTTGTATAACTTAATATGTTTTGTTTAATTAAAATGTTAAATTTTAGAACAGTTTTTGTTTAAAAATTTCTTTGGGGGGTGCGAAGGAATGCACCGTACACAAGGGGGGCCGCACGCGAAAAAAGTTTGAGAACCACTGAGATAAGGTATAAGTGCGCCCTTAAGCCCTGCCTGGGAAACCGTCCTTAAATGTGGTATGTGCATGGTTTTGTTTCTTTTTCTTGTTTACCCAACAATTAAAGTGTGATGATAATGGAATTTTAGTGTTTTACTCAAACCCTTTTCAAAGTACTGAGATACAGACCCATGTGACAACTAGCCCCAGACTCATTTGTTTTTTATAGTAAGGCTCTGAAAACAGTATGAATGCAAAAATGCATTTCAAAATCAGAGGGAAACTTGAATTATGAGTGTAAGAGTTTCCATAGTGGCTAAATGTGGACCTCCTAAGGCAAAGGCGAATAATAAGCAGTGGTGACATAGATGGATGGCCACTCCACAAGGATAGACACACCAATTGTTCTTGTGATAATGGTTTCTCCTGAAGTGGATTAATCAGACCATCAGACTCTTTTTGTGTGTGAGTGCATACATGTCTCCATAAAAGATGTGGAATGAATATTAGACTACAATCTAACACTCAAGACTTGGCAGTCTCTTAATAGAATGAGTGGTTAGAGAGGCGTTACAAATGTTGTTACCACAAAACAATCGCACTTGGACACAGATATTTCAAATATTATGTTTGCACTCAGGTCTGCTCTCCTAAATGGACTCAACTAACTTCGCAATAAACGTCTTAACCTGAATATCTACCACGACGTAATGCCATTGCTTTTTAATGTTAGGCTAATGGACTTTTAATTATAGATTTAGTCCCCCTTTCTAAAAGTGAAGTTTGAAAAGACAAATCTTTTCAAATCCCTTTCAGTACTTCAGCTAATCAAAGCTTCTTTAACAATTCAATGGCCCCTTTTGACAAAGCCCAGCTCTCGTCCTTAATTTTTTTCACAATGGATGGTGACGTCTGTCTTGACATTTTTTGATTAGTCATACTGAAGCAAGCGCCCAAATCAAGCCAGCATGCACAAACTCTCATTGTGTTACATATATCCTACCGAAACGCAAATACCAGGCTGTCCTAATTTCCCAAGTGGTGTTATCGTCTCTAAGCAAGATGAGTTTTTGATAGAGATATCAAACAAGATTACTGGATCAGTTCTTATTCCTTGGTGTGTGATCACAAAACATGAGCGCTTTAGTGGGAACATCAACCAGATTAACTGCAAATGCTGTGGGAGTTTTGTCCGATGGGGGTTCGCGCCCCAAACCAGAATCTCGGTTTCATCCGACTTCAGAGAAAGAGTATTACCTCTGTGTCTCAGAGACATGCTTTCAGCTACAACAGACCGACTTCTTCATCTGTTCTCCCTGATATGTGAATTGACGTCCCTCGGGCGACATAAAAATCTGCGCCCAAACCTCCAACCCGAGATTTCACGTTGATACCTCATAAAAATTTAAAGGCCCCAAAATTAAACCCTTGCGCTACGGCACTGAGAATCTTCATCTAGTCGCTCTAATTGTTCAAACTGATATCTATCTGACGGGTGGTCGCTGCCTTGGGGCGGGCGTGGGGACTCGCACATGAGTTCACACACAAACACAAACACACAGAGAGACTCCAAAGCGTGCCAGTTTGACTCCAATCTCCTTCTTATCTCTGTTTGTTTTCATTTAGATCAGTATCTCAGCCACTGTGGCAGCCACTGTTATCTCCTGGGGGCTACGCTGTTCTCTCCTCCTGTTCCACCATTTGGTTCTGTTCAGCTCCATCATATCCCGCTCTGAGAAACAGTCAGTCCGTGTATTCGTCATGATAGTGATGCGCCTTCTGTCAAGTTGATAAGTGAAATGTTGGTCTGTTAAATTTCAATGCCACGCTAGACTTTGAAGAGTCAATACAAAATGTTGGGATAAAGACGTGCTAAGATTAGAGCTCCAGTGCTAAATCTGGACTCAATGAAATGAAATGTCTTGGGTTGCCTTCCAACCTTCCCTAAAACCCATTCGTCAAAGATGCACCTGCTAAATGTACATTTAAATATATATGGAACTCCATAAGCATCTCTGGGGACGTTTTATTCACAGAAACCGCATGCAATAAATTACAGTATGCATCATCACCAGAAGTCAGGAGCTATTAATATTTGTCTCACACCGTATAAATCAGAATAATGAACTACTAAGAAATACTTAAAAATAAATTGTCTATTCGAGTATGCAGTAGCTGCTCTGCAAAACAGAGTCTTGACAGCAAGATTATGAATTCCCAAGTACAAACTAAGCTACAGCTTTTATTAGAAAACTGAAATCAAAAAAATGACAAATGTGACCTGATGCACAAATAATGGCAATGGGTCATACAGTGCAGTCCACTTATTAGTTAATATTTATAGTATAGAGTGCCACATGATATATTTTTGTAGGTCCCGGATGCAAATTAGCATTTTAGCACTTTCAGTTCCATCGTCCCTAATTCAATGTTTTGTTTTAATTTGGGTGTTGGTTAAACTCCTTAAATAAGATCTTGGGTTAACATAAGCCCAATTTATTTTCACGTTTTAATTTATGACATAAAACACCCCTTTAGTTATTTGATTTCTGATACTTCGTATAAATGTAATATTTTAAAACAAGGATTTCTGTAAAACTGTAGTTTTCTGTAAAACTAATGTAGTATTGTTTCAAGAGATTCAGTCAAGGCTACATGATCCTTAACATTTAACACTTAAATCACATTGACGGTGACATTCAAAATCACTACATGAATAAACCATAATTACATGACATTTCCCACATTATTCACAGGCAAAAATGATGAAGACAGTACTAAACATATTTTAAACAATAGTCATTTGCATGATATTTATTTAGTAGGGGCGCGTGGGGCAAAAACTAACACGGGGTTAGTTGTAAAACGGACTGTTTACATTGTTGCACAAGGTTAAGAGTTTTGTTTATCCAGTATTTTTTGCACGGAGCCAAAAGACGATCTCCCACAAATTATTGGAAATAATTTATAATGTTTTTTCCAGAGAGTTATTCTTGGACAAGTGTTTTGGTGACATGTAAGTAAAAAATTTTCATCATATGTTTTTTTCAGTTTCTAAGTTGGGTGTGTAAGATATCAAATCCAGTGCTGTCATATTAATCAGTGTCTTGTTGTTTTGAAACATGTCTGCAACTCTTAGCAGCTTGGTGGGCTTGAAAATATTTTGACCCAGCGGGGTTTATTGTAACGCTGTGTTACAACTAACCCCTCGGCACTTATGATATGAAAACCGCTAATGTTACCCGAAATCTTGCTGTTGTTTTAAATAGGCTACACACGAATGATTGCTGGCTGCCAACAAAATAAATGTGCCTGTCTTATCAAAAATCATGTGTCAAATTTGTTTTTGTTCATATCTTTAATATTGATTGAATAAGGCCACGTCAAAGATTGAAAACATAATGAAATTAATAGCTAAAATTATACTTTGATGCACATTATCTCAGAATAAGATTTTTGAAACTGAAGTATGGTTATTACAGACTGGGTCACATATAAAAAAAAATTGTCATAATTGTGCTGCTTTTTCTCACATATTTAGACATTTGTATCCATTTATAATTTAACTATGGTTGGATGAGGGATGAATAGTGTATCTGTCTATTATAGACAGATATATAAACGCAACATGATCTCACAAAGTTCCGTGGGATAGTCACGGAATTTTTTGCTAATTTTTCCGTGGCATTCTCATGGATCTCCGCATATTTCCGTGGCCCTGCCACAGACTTTCTTTTCCATGGCATTCTCACGGATTGCTTACTCAACTGCTTTTTCCTATTTTCAAACCATTGTCGCTTCGGTTTAGGGTTAGATTTTGTGTTTGCGTTAGTATGTCACTTTAAGTATTGGTTTATACAATTTTTTCTGATGTATTCTTTTATATTTTCTAAACTTTAATCAATTGTCGCCAGGCGTTGGGGTTAGAGTTGGGTTTGGGTAGGGATGTCAAATCTAACCCTAAACCGAAGCGTCAATGGTAAGAAAATAGGTTGAGTAAGCAATCCGTGAGAATGACACGGAAAAGAAAGTCCGTGGCAATATCCACTTCAAGTATATAGACAAAATAGTATTGAAATATTTGCCTGCAAACTTAATTTTTTGCAAGTGTTACAATTAACCCCCTGCCTGTTACAATTTACCCCACCTATGGGGTAAGTTGTAACGTTTGCACTTCTGTCACGTTTGGTGTAATTGTCCAAGAATGGTAAGTAATAGAAACAAACTTCAAATGTTCATTTGTAGCAGAGATGTGTGTGTTGCTTGTGTAAAAATATAATTAATAAAACTCAAATATTTTTTGAATGATTGATCCAAAACCAAAAAGCGTTAGGTTGTGCCCCGCTCTCCCCTAATGCAAAATAGGAAGCGGTCTCAACATTTGGCATCATAACCTTTTAACATTACATATAAAGAAATTGCACATTTTTACTAATGTATTCATTTTATATAAAATAATCCTTTTCAATTACTCTCTGAAGCATTTTAAAAACTGTTTATAAAGACATATTAACAATTCAACAATTCCTTATTTAGTGATTTCTGCAGGCTTTCAAATTAACTTGTTAGACAGGGAAAATTAAAGCATGATGCAGTTATACCCTGCTGGACATGGGCTGAAATATTGCTAACGCTTTCATCCCGCAGACAGAGACCAGGTAGAAGATGAATGGAACCTTCCTTTGAGATTACGCCATGAAAGGGATGTGCAAAGATGTCAATAGGGACTCTCTTTAACAACTTTTAACGTGCTACACAAATCAGTATAGCTAATGACCGGGGACACAGGCGGCAGAGCTTGGAACCTGCCGTGGCCGATAAAATTGATTTACCTGCTAACACAGAGATCAGTGCTGGCCAAGAAAAAAAATGGCCCAGGAGTCTTGAACAAATAATAGCACTTTCGTCTTTGAAAGGAAGCTGTGCCTATCAGTATAATAAGAGTAATGGCCTCAAATCTGTACGTCAATACTGCTCGAGCCAGGAGCTGGCGGTCCTCAAGTGCCACATGTTGCATCTGTCTATTCTTTCATCTGTGCTGTCAAAGTTAATGTCTTAACACTTGATTCATTAAACATGAATAACAGATTTATTCAGTTTGACACTATAACCGTTTCATTCTGTTCTGTGTGATTCCTAAAAACACAAATATTCAAAGATTGGATCTGAGCCACACTGTCTTATGAATACACAAAATATCCCAATATTCACTGGTAATTTATTTATAAATAATCTTGCTTTGCTTTTGTAGGATTTGCTTTCGCCCTTGTGGGGTTTCAGTATTGTTTTTTTTATGATAATTGTACATTTTTGTACGATTCACTTCGTACGAATTCATACAAATTAACCAACTTGTGAAATACTTACAAATTCCTGTGTCATCAGGCTGGATGTTTTTTTTTGTGCTGGGCAAAGATTAATCGCGATTAATCGTATACGAAATAAAAGTGATTTGTAACATAATATACAAGTGTGTTCTGTGTGTAATTAATATGTATATAAATACACACACATTCAATGTAGGATTGCTTTTTTAGGATTTGTTTTCGCCCTTGTGGGGTTTCAGTATTGTTTTTCATGATAATTGTACGTTTTTGTACGATTCACTTCGTTCGAATTCATACGAATTAGCCAACTTGTGAAATACTTACAAATTCCTGTGTCATCAGGCTGGATGTTTAATAATTTGGTTTTTTGTGCTGGGCAAAGATTAATCGCAATTAATCGTATACACAATAAAAGTGATTTGTAACATAATATACAAGTGTGTTCTGTGTGTAATTATTATGTATATAAATACACACACATTCATATAGGATTGCTTTTGTAGGATTTGTTTTCGCCCCTGTGGGGTTTCAGTATTGTTTTTTTATGATAATTGTATGTTTTTGTATAATTCACTTCGTAGGAATTCATACGAATTTGCCAACTTGTGAAATACTTACAAATGCCTGTGTCATCAGGCTGGATGTTTAATAAAAAAAAAATTGTGCTGGGCAAAAATTAATCGTGATTAATCGTATACGAAATAAAAATGATTTGTAACATAATATACAAGTGTGCTCTGTGTGTAATTATTATGTATATAAATACACACACATTCATGTAGGATTGCTTTTGTAGGATTTGTTTTGACCCCTGTGGGGTTTCAGTATTGTTTTTTATGATAATTGTATGTTTTTGTACAATTCACTTCGTAGGAATTCATACGAATTTGCCAACTTGTGAAATACAAATTCCTGTGTCATCAGGCTGGATGTTTAATAAAAATAAAAAATTTTGTGCTGGGCAAAAATTAATCGCGATTAATCGTATACGAAATAAAAGTGATTTGTAATATAATATACAAGTGTGTTCTGTGTGTAATTATTATGTATATAAATACACACACATTCATGTAGGATTGCTTTTGTAGGATTTGTTTTCGCCCCTGTGGGGTTTCAGTATTGTTTTTTTATGATAATTGTATGTTTTTGTACAATTCACTTCGTAGGAATTCATACGAATTTGCCAACTTGTGAAATACTTATAAATTCCTGTGTCATCAGGATGGATGTTTAATAAAAAAAAAAATTTTTGTGCTGGGCAAAAATTAATCGCGATTAATCGTATACCAAATAAAAGTGATTTGTAACATAATATACAAGTGTGTTCTGTGTGTAATTATTATGTATATAAATACACACACATTCATGTAGGATTGCTTTTGTAGGATTTGTTTTCGCCCCTGTGGGGTTTCAGTATTGTTTTTTTATGATAATTGTATGTTTTTGTACAATTCACTTCGTACGAATTCATACGAATTTGCCAACTTGTGAAATACTTACAAATTCCTGTGTCATCAGGCTGGATGTTTAATAAAAAAAAATTGTGCTGGGCAAAAATTAATCGCGATTAATCGTATACGAAATAAAAATGATTTGTAACATAATATACAAGTGTGTTCTGTGTGTAATTATTATGTATATAAATACACACACATTCATGTAGGATTGCTTTTGTAGGATTTGTTTTCGCCCCTGTGGGGTTTCAGTATTGTTTTTTATGATAATTGTATGTTTTTATACAATTCACTTCGTAGGAATTCATACGAATTTGCCAACTTGTGAAATACAAATTCCTGTGTCATCAGGCTGGATGTATAATAAAAAAAAAAATTTTTGTGCTGGGCAAAGATTAATCGCGATTAATCGTATCTGAAATAAAAGTGATTTGTAACATAATATAAAAGTGTGCTCTGTGTGTAATTATTATGTATATAAATACACACATATTCATGTAGGATTGATTTTGTAGGATTTGTTTTCGCCCCTGTGGGGTTTCAGTATTGTTTTTCATGATAATTGTAAGTTTTTGTACGATTCACTTCGTAACTATTTATACGAAGTAGCCAACTTGTGAAATACTTACAAATTCCTGTTTCATCAGGCTGGATGTTTAATAAAAAAAATATTTTGTGCTGGGCAAAGATTAATCACGATTAATCGTCAACGAAATAAAAGTGATTTATAACATAATATACAAGTGTGTTCTGTGTGTAATTATTATGTATATAAATACACACACATTCATGTATGTATTTAAGAAACATTTACATATGTGTATATATTTATTTATAATGTATACATGTATGTGTGTGTGTTTAAATATACATCATAATTACAGACAGAACACACACATATATTATGCAAAAATTAACTTTTATTTTGGATGCGATTAATCGCAATTAATATTTGCCAGCACTATATTTTTTATTATTGTATTTATTTAATATAGCAATAGCTGCCATTTTCACCATCTATGTTAACTATAGACCCAATATATTCTGGCTATAAGTAAGCCACTTAACCAAACTTAAATTTGGTTACATGTCGTTTTTGCCTAAATATCTCGCAAGATATATGATATTGCAGTAAGAAGTTTTGATAAAAGTTGATTTATCTTCGAATTATTGCAGAATTATTAGCTCTTTGCAGTTTCCTGTGTATTTTAACACATGGAAGTTATTTTTGGGGAGTGAGATGAATAAAGAGCACCATTGCATAAATTTTCACTGTCATTCTCACAAATTCTCAAACCACATAATTAATGACACCTTTTAAACCTATCCTATTTTAACTCTTCTTAAAAAAACAGATGTGTTAACACTACTAAATAGTTTAAGATTATTCACAAATAATTTTTTAAATAAACAGCCCTTTACCAAAGATATTTCTCTCAGATCTGACATTTGTTGGTATAAACTAACACTAACATGTTGATTCAGTCATTGTAAATTGTATCTGTAATAAACTGAAATCATTTCAATGTTACCTCATAAAGGGCATCCGCCTAAACCCTTTTACGCAGTAATACCAAATGTTTGCAAACTTAACTTCCCTCCCTGTTCTTCATACAGAGTATGTATGAGGTAACATAACACCACGACATGCAGTTGGAGCAGATGGCTAAGCACTTTTGAATATGTGTGAGTTTGTGTGCTTTTTGTCCCACAAATGGCCCGAATGTGACCCAGAAATGACTTTCTGTCGCTTGTCAGGAGCACAGAGAATCTGTATGGTTTTTCTGTGTGGGATTTGTTAATGCATTTCACAGTGGGGAGGGACAGCATTTCAGAACCTGACAAACACATCGACCCGCCAACACTTGGCAAGCCGCTCTGCTGGCATCTGTTGATTTCACGCACTCATGAAAGCAGTTGAAGTTTTTGAATAGAAGATATTTTATATTTCTCATAAACGTGCGCAGCTTAGATCTTGTCGATGTGTATGTTACGCTTGCGCCATTTGTAAAGATGTATTGGTGAGTTTTTTTCCACTTAAAAACAAATCAAACAACTAACCCTGAATAGAGACCCCAGTCCAACTTTCCCTTTCATTTGAAAACACACCCCTTCTTTTGTTAGAGGTCTGAATGTGGTGGAGATCAGGCTACGCAGGCATGAATAGAGCTGGCACTTAACAAATCACCGGCTTTACTTTCATCATTCTTCTGTGGTATTTACTTTGTTTATCTGTGATTTTTTTTCTTTTTAAATGCATCTAGCTGAGTTGAAGGTCATGAAATTTTAAGGCAGAGGCAGAATTAAAGATTATCACCAAGAAGACGGATGCATGAGTTAAGGTGTTGGGATTTAGTTTTTCTCACTTACTTTTCTCTTTCTTCCAGACTTCTTGGCAAGTTGAGCCCCCAACTGGTGCAGCATATGGTGGCTGGGGTCCTAGGAAGCAAGGTGTGGCTGTCTGTGCATGTGCCAAAACCTAATTACTCACTCATTAGTACCCAGGTGGCACCTACAGTCCACTCGCATACACACAAACACACACAAAGATGTACTGTAGTCACGATTCAGCCTTTTCAGCAGTTACTCACTAATGGTGTTTGGATCTTTGAGTCGTTAGAGGGATTTTTAGTGTTGTTCATTTAGTGTTGTTCCTTTACCTATAAAGGAGGCTCAGGTTTGAAGGTGTGGGACACAACAGGAAACTCTGGATTCCTGAGACATCATTTGTTTCTTCTACAGAAAATTATAAGGTTACAAGATGAACAACACTGTAAACACTTCTTTCCTGAACCGTCAGTTCAACTGTGAACAGGGTGTTGTCACCTTGAGTGTAACAAAAGTAAAAAAAAACAACGTGTTTCTGAATAGAGGAAAGTATCTGAACAGTTAATGAGGGGAGAAGTGAATCAGAAAAGTCATTCAGCTTCTTTTGCTAACCTCAAGAAAACATAAGGAACGTTAAAATGCCTTCTCCGTGCCATTGTTTTGATCTGTGTGTGCATGTTGAAAGGATTTTAAAATGCATTTTATGAGGAATGAACATGAGGAACAAAAGATCTTAAACTCTTGAAAGTATATTTATTTGCATTTGAATAAATGGTCAGTAGAAGGAGATGCTTAACCTAAAATGTTGATTGTCAATCTCAAAAGGTTGCTTAACTAATAATCAATCTGAGCTGTTTTATTTTATATACATTTTTATGAGGTTTAAGTTTTTGCAATCGCTGTTGATCATTTACGGTAAAGTCAAATGTAGTTTTTGGTAAACTTAAGAAAATGTTTTCTAATTATTGATTAGATTGATTAGACAGGTCCATATATGTGTACCATATAAAGACAGAATACACTGTCTGAAAAAAAGGTACAAAACTGTCCCTTTTTGTCGCTGGGGTGGTACCCCAAGGTACCGTTTTGTACCTTTACAGGTATAAAAACATAATACAATGTTGTACCTTTTGGGGTACATTACTGTTCCTTAAGGATCTATTTTGTACCTTTTGTACAGTAAACTGTTTTGTACCCCTAAAATTTAACTGGTACAAAACTGTTCCTTAAGGTACACAATTGGTCCTTAGAGTATAATACTGTACCCCATAAGGTACAACATTTCAATGTGTTTTATACCCATAAAGGTACAAAAAGGTAAAACTTTTTACCTTTTTTTCTGACAGTGTAGTATGTATACATTTGGTACAAGAATGTACCTTTGAGGTACTAACATGCACAATTTAGGTACAAAGATGTATTTTTTGAAAGGGTACCCTATTAGCAGCTTCTGTACCTTTATTTGTGGATAAGATTATGAAATATGCCTTATAATATCATAAATAATTTCATGAATAATGATTTAATGAATGGAATGTTCATCTTGTCTTAAAGCCTTTCCCAGACAGAGTTTAGGTTAAGCCCGGGGTAGGCCTTAGTTATATTAGGACATACAAATAGTTTTTTACAAACATAACTTACAAAAAACAATACTGGTGTGCATCTTAAGACAAAACAATGGCACCAATATATGTTAAGATAGAAAATGTTGTTAAATTAAGGCAGCTTAAAATGCATTTTTGTCTAGGACTTTAGTCCCCCTTAATTTTCAGAAATAAAAATTAATTTATAATAATATAATATTACTTTGTTTCTTCTTAGTTGGACGCATTAAAGACAGGACAAGACTTACTGTGGGTTTACACCAGACGCGAGTTCAATGAGTAGATTACATACAAAGTCAATGCAAAGATGTGATCAGACGTGGAAAGATGAAGCGATGCGAATGACACGATATGGGTGGCACGTTTGCCGCGAAAACACGCGCTATTCGCCTCAAACGCCCAAGTTGAAAATATTCAACTCGAGCAAAACATTCGCATGACACGAAGTTAAATCCTGCGAGTAATCTAGAGCGAGTAACGCGATGCCTCCGCGTTTGGTGTGTACGTAGCTTTACAACTTTTACAAACACATTTCAGTGATGAATGCTTAAGATGTATGAATCTAATGTGCTTGTTATAGGCCAAATAGACTAACAACAAATTATTGTTGAATCAATAAAACACATCAACGGTCACTTGGATGGACAGCTCATCACCCAAATTAAGATACTGAATACAATGTTAAAAAAACATCAGACAGTGAATAATTCCTGATGTTTAGTTGAATCCCTTAAACTAATATCCTGAATATTACACCCTAAAGTAACTACACACCACTATAGGAGAATAAAGTAAAAGGCAAGCTGTTATTATTCACATTCCATAAGACTGCAGCCCTTTAAAAGTTTTTTTTACAGCGTTTTTGTGGTGTAGTCTCAGTAGACCACTGTCATGGTGTGATAGGAAGACTACAAGTGTGATGAGAGGTCTAAATGTCAGTGAAGCTACGTACACGGGCCCCTGGCTAAGCTTGACTCACGGGGGCTCTCTACCCCCTTTTCATTTTCTCACTTCGTTCCCCCTCCTATCCCTCTTTCGACTCCGCTCTTTGTCATCTTATCTGCTGTCCGACTTTCTTCTTGCTCCTGCATAACAGACAGCACACCTGGGATTTACGGCCTCCTTGCTCTCACATTCCTGCCCTGCTCCGCTTATCGCTTTTCAGCGCCTTAACGCTTCAGACGCTTAAGCAGGGGCCCCCGAGGTCCCTCAGAGAACTGCCAGGGGTCCGATGAGCCTCCGCCATGTCACCTCAGACATCAGACATCTGGCAGTGCCACACACACACACAGGCAGATGCACGCAGCAGCGATCTTCAAAACGTTCCCCACAGAGAAACATTTTGAAGTGAGAACAGACGCGGAACACCTTGACAAACCGGCACAGGATACGCTTTCATTTGTCTTTTTTGCTCTTTGGAGAAGAACAAAAGTTGGTCTCATAGATGCCATCAGTGGGTGAGAACAAATGGATGGCTGACCTGTCAGAGGAGAACGAGGTGTGAGGAAAGAGGGGCGAGATGAAAGGGGGGAGGAGTGAGGAGAGACGTGATGGAGGTGAAAGAAAAGAGGCTGGCAGGGGTTGGGGCTGTTAGCATATTTATGAGGACAGATTTTCTGTTCAACTTCAGTCTATCTGTCACCATTGGCCTCTGTTCAAAGCGTTACCCAACACCCACCTTAAAATCAACATTGGAGGCCTCGCTCAATCCCATTTTTAACGTTTACTTGCTAAACAAATACGAATCTGAGATGATAAAAGTAAAGTGACAAACTTAAAAACGTTAACTTCTTTGAATGACTTTAAAGTTGATCTTCAAAATCCCGAATCCATGTCTTTGTGAAACGTATGACTTGTTTGGGGAATTGTAAGTCATTTATTTTATTTCTTTAATTATTCTTATTATAGCCCAGTGATTTCTGTATTTAGGTCCCTGTGTCTGCTCTAACGTTCAGATATTAAACCCTGCGGTTTGTGAAAGAGATTAATGTGAATGGAGGTCAAACATAATGGAGTTCATTTTAGGGAAAATGAGATATGATCACATTGCTTTTGTCCTTTCTTTCGTGCCGCATTAAGTTTAGTTCTGTGCGACTGGCTTCAAATTGAACTTTGCTAGAAAAAAATTATATAATATATATATATTTTCTTCTCTGCAGATGAGATGTAATAAAACATTTGTCCGCATTTACTTCCATTTGTGTGGGTTGCGCTGAACAAAATGTGTATTTGATCTCGGCTGTCAGTGTTAACAAAATCTAAATAGCATCTGTTTTGAACAAATGAAATAAACTGAATGCTTATTTGGCTTGTTGCATCCATTACTTGCATATGTGTGTGTGCAAACATTGAAGCATTACCAACAGATTTATCTTTTCTCTTTAGCTAGTTTTATATTTTCAATACATCATAATAGGACATTATTTTGTTAAATATCTGATATTTAGGGCCTTACTGGTGAACAGTCTATATAGTATGTACGTATTCATTCATCTTGATAAATAGTTGAATAAAACACAAGAGTCTAAATTGCAAGTATACATTTTTCAGTTTATTTTCCACCTTCTGATATTAAGGTGTTTGTGTGCGTGTATGTACGTGTCTGTTTATGTGTGTAAATATATCAGTGTATGTTCGCACTGCGTGCGCCTTTCTTATTTGGCCTCAAATTATTAAACAGACCTATTTGGCTACAGTAATACACAACTGCCATGTATTCAAATCTAGATTATTACTCCCCTTTTTATTTATAGACATGAATCTCCATATCCAAAAGTGAAAAAATGGATGAAAGGTTTGGGGATAAGGCTTTCTGTCACGTTAAGAACCCCTTTAAAGTAGATTATCGATGCTAATGGCTCCCTCGCGGAGTCTTACACACTACACTGGAAAAAAATGGCGCAAATGAGGACCGCACTTTGAGAAAAAGTATATATAGATAGATTTATAGATATAGATTTATATTTATTTAGAAGTTTAAAAGAGTACAGTTAAGACTTCTCACACGTGATATAACCTAAGTATTGTCTGAGAGCGTAAGATTTAGGCCACTGCAGTCCCGCTTACAACGTGAAAAACACTTAAACCCTGACGGAAGGAAATCCAACCGTGGAATCCGTTGCTTTTTTTTCTTTTGACAGGAATAGGGAAAACACCTGATCACACACACAGCCGCACACATAATATAAAAACAGTCATGTCTAAAAGAACAATATTGCATTTGTAATGCACAAACGACTTTCCTGTACAATTGGCTTTTTAGTGGAGTGTGTGTGTGTGTACATAAACGGCTAAAGGGCTCAGTGAATATATCTCCATTTTAGTAGTTTTCATTAGTTGGGTCTCTTTCGACGTTTTTGTTTCTTTTTCTTTTTACGATGTACAGTAGTGCTGTAAACAGGCACACGCAGAACCCAAGAGGAGCCTTCATCCTCTAGTTTCTCTGCTTGGATGTCTCCCTATCCTCCATGGTCCTGTTTTGTCCTCCGTTCCATCTCAGTCCTGCTGAGGGGGGTCCGGCCTTCTGGCCTTCTGTCTGGCTCTGTGAGTCTGACGCTTTCATCAAGTTTGTTGATCGGAGGCTCCGGACGCCTTTGGGAACACACGATCCGACGCCTCTGGAAATAGAGTCTGAAAACTTGATGCTTTTCCATCAGTTTTACTGATTGTGCAAAATCACGCCGTCTCTGGTATGTCCACACGGAAAGAGCTAGCAAATCCTTTTCCGCGCTAAAAAAAGAAAGACAGACAGCCTATTAAAGTATGTTCTCGAGACAGCAAAATGCATAAGGTGTTGTGTTGAGTTGGTCTATACAGAACGAGAGCTTTGATGAGGAGCTACATGCCCACGTTTCCGCAAACTTTAACGCACCACCTACACACAACCTCCGAGCTCCGAGAGACGGATATGAAGGGTTTTAAGAAAAAAGCAGTCAATAATCTCAATCAATCCCACCTTCATCCACTTTAAAAACATGCAGTTGTAGGCAGCCTAAACTCTGTAAACTCGTCTTTAGAGAGTGTTTCTGAACTGATGTTTGCTATGACTAGCCAAAAGCTAACGCAATCTTAATATATCTTCTGCCTGATGTGTTAAAACAGCAGGGAGTTTGTGGCTATTTTTAATCTCTGTGTTTTACAGATTCATTTTATGCATTTTACACTTGCTCATTCAGCAGATGCTTTTATCCAAAGTGACTTACAAATGAGAAAGCATTTAACGTTTTGCCTTTACACCCATCAGCACAGTTTACAAAGCTAAATTTACTAGTAAAAACGGCATAAAATACAAAGATACATAGTGGAAAGTTAAGGTTTTAAAATGCTGGTGTGTCTTTGCTAATGTGCAGATATCATAGAATATTTAAAGTCACAATTTAATTGAAATTAAAAACGTAAATTATTTTTAATATTGTGTTTTTTTTACAAATAACTTATCTGTGAGCTTTATTATAAAAAAAAGTATGTGCCCTCATAATCCTCATAATCAAAAAAGCAAATCTGCTCCCATCTTTTTAACAATCTCTCTTTACTTCCATTCACGGGAATGGCGGGAGGATGGGGGCATGGCGTAAGGGCGTAGCAAAAGATTGCAACAATTAACAAATAGCAACACGACCCAACTTCCAACGTTCCAATCAATTCTTGGACAAATTCATCCTTTCAGTCCATTTTTTTTTTTCATTTTAGAAGCCGTCTCACCCGTATATAAGTAATGCACTGCAAAGATTACTTTCTTACTTTACTTTAGTATTTTTGTCTTGTTTTTAGAAGAAATATCTAAATTTTTTTAAATCAAGATGTATTTTCTTGATGAGCACAATGACCTTAAAAAAAATAAGTTTGGTAACACTTTATTTTACGATATCTTTGTTACACATGCTACATGTAATTATTATAGTAAAAACAGTTAATTATGCATATTTACATGCAACTAACCCTAATCCTAACCCCAACCCTATAGTAAGTACATGTTGTTAATGATTATTACTTATTACTTAAATGTATAATTACACTTTAACAGTGATACCGTAAAATAAAGTGTGACCATAAGTTTTATGTAAGAAAGTAGGTTACAATTTAAGTGAATGTGTGCTTAAAACAAGTGAAAATATCTGCCAATGGCGTGAGAACATTTTTCTTGAATTAAGTGTTTGAGAAAAAAAAAATTCTCACCCCATTTCCAGATTCTTTGCTTGTTTTAAGCACAAATTCACTTAAATTATATATTTTTTTTTTGTCTAAAAACTAGACTTATTTCCTAAGGTCATTTTGTCATCAAGGAAAAGCATCTTAATTTAAGAATTCTTAGAAATTTGTACTAAAAACAAGACAAAAATACGTAAGAAAGTAATTTTTTGCATTGCGACAGGAAAAATAAGAAAATCGCCACTTCTGTTTCATTGTGACTTTAAATAATTCCTGCCTGACACTCCCACCACAAAATGTAATATCACATCACAACAGACTCTTGCACTTCAGAGTAACAGAATTGGAATCTGGCGATATTTGAATTTCATGAAAATTCATGAGGAAATGAATATTAAAAGTGCATGTTCAGAGTTTAATCATGCCATGTTTGCAATAATACTTTGGTAAATAAAGAAAATGATATGAGCACACTCTTTAAAATTAAGGTTCTTCTATGGTTGTTCACTATATAAAGGATAAAGTTGTAGTACTGACAGCATGGTCCTTGAGAGAATAATCAGCATATTGACTCTTCTGTTAAAAGGAAATGTGAAGCCCTCCGGGGGTCTTTAAAGCACCAGAGCATAGATGCTTTGTAAAGTAGAGAGACTGATCCAGAGAATAGAAAGTTTATTTTGCGAAAGCTATAAAGTTTGGATATTGCATCAGACAATAAAAACTAATTTAGCTCGAGCCTTTATTGTAAAGAGTGTAAACTAAGAACAGGTAAATGCAGATAAGATGAAAGATGGGAGGATGGTAATGGTAATGGAAGGAGAGCAGAAGCATGAGGTTTTCAGAGGAGAATTCAGTAGCACTTCACGCCAGAAGCCTTGAATTTGGATTGTTTTTTTTTTTTGGTCAGATCAAGAGAGAGAAAGCGCTCTCTTTTCGAGATACTCACACAGACAGGCGGCTTTGTAAGGCATGCGAGAGTTACACAGAAGTGCATCGAACTCTTTCCTCTCTAGCGTGGAAGCATTGAGGTGGTGTTGATGTTGGTGATGTTGGTGCGTCTGGTTGGGGTGGTGTGGCGTCTCTTTGCCAAAGGTGGAGAATGACTGATCGCCCGCCAACATCTCGCCCTCAAATACCTCAGAGTCAGGCACCGAGTCCATGCCCGGCACGTGCAGGTTGCTGCGGTAATCTGCGCCCTGTCGCGCCTCAGTGGGCACGAAACTTGGCATCCAGCAGCGATCCGAGTGGCCGAGGGCTTTGCACTCCTCTGTGCAGTTGGAGAACAGGTCTGCTCCTGCGAGGATGAAGAAAGAAAGAGGTTAGCTTGTGTTTAATTGTCTGTGTGGGTGGATGGGTTTGTGTGAGAGCCAGCGAAGGTTTCGCTGAGAGCGTGTGGATGAGTTAATACGACCTATTCTTTCAGCCGAGACTACGTAAAGGCATAGAGCAAATCATGCATATGCATGGTACATATAACATTTATAATCACTGCACTGATTGAACCGCCACATGCCGCATTAATTCAGCCAATCAGAACAGGTCGGGGGCTGAAGTTAACCAGCATCTTTTCAGACTTAATCAAGCGTTGGAAATATGTAAATTCATATGTAATACGTGTCATTCGCTTTGAAAACATTAGATGCCGTGTCCTCGAATTGTCTTGGGCGCTTGACATGCTAATCGCGAAAAGACTGGGTTGTTCCCCTTCTACTTTCAAATTACAAATGAACCTGATCAAAGCACATGTGCAAAACACATCGAGTGGATAGAGTCAATGTCGTAATCTGCTCTTTCTTTCCCTCTTTCTGATTGACATCAAAGGTAAAATATCCAAAACATCAAGCTTACAGATAAATGATATTGTCGGATCCCTTCCTTCCTCCTATTAAAAGGATGAAGGGGCAAATTATAAAGGTCATAACCCGTTTTCCTCTACTTTCTGAAGTAAATGCAAACAAAACGTGAAACACAATAATAATTTTACATTTAAATAAAACTCAAGCACATCAAAGCGTGATGTCAAATGTATTTTCATCAGCTCCTAATTTAAACAGTCTGTTCCTAATATGCTTGAGGACCTCACAGATCATTTGCAGAAGCTGAGAAGAGCGTTACAACCAAAGCCACCGTGAGGGAGCCGATCCTGTTAGTTGCGTGACAGTTGCATGCGTCTCTCACCCCTGCCAGCGCCCCGGCAGGTGTAAGCCATGCCGTTTCAACTACGCACATCTAAGAACAAGAGCGAGAGAGGTGAGCGCTCTTAAATCCCCTTCGGCTCATGTGTCTAAAAGCTCCATGTCTAAAACAGTCAGTAATTACAGCCCGAGGATTAATGAAGTGCCATTTTCAAAGCGGTGCTAAGCGGAGATGTTGAAGGTATGAAGTAGAGTTTGTGGTGTGTATGTGTGTGTGTAGAGGGGGATGTTTTTAGCTAATCCTCAGACTAGCCCTTCAGACAGTAGACAGGTCAGCATACATAGACTTTAGGTTTGTGCTTTAAAAGAGGATTAGAGAGCAACATGCAAACAACCTACTTAGGACTGGGCTTGGTAAGACGCTCCTAATTACAGACCCTAGCATAGGAAGTAGAAAAAATACCTATGATAATATTTAAGATTGTTTTTTAAAACACATAGTCCAGGGGATTAAACATATAGACCAAATATAGCCTAGCTAAACAGTTTAATGAGTTGTGTTGCATGTTGGCTTCAATCTTGAACGTTTCGTTTTATGACATGTTTGGTACGTGGGGTTACACACTTTTCATCTGAGAGCATCTTCGGTTATTTTCTTACAGTTTTCAAATTGGCAATAATGGCTAGAGGAACAGGGAAATATTTTGTGTAATAATATATTAATAAATACATTAGTTTTGATTCAACGCTGTTGGAATGATAATGCTCAGTTTAAAAATGCTAGGTTGTTTAAACTTGTGGTTGGCTAAAATATTAACAAACCTAACTGTTGGCATACAGTAAATTAACCAACCATGGTTAAAGGCGGGGTGCATGATCTCTGAAAGCCAATGTTGACATTTGAAATCACCTAAACAAACACACCCCTACCCCAATAGAATCTGGACCTTCTTTTGATAGACCCACCCCACACGTACGCAACCCAGGCAACGATGTCGGTTAGTAGACACACCCTTTAAGTGTGTTTTGGTAGTCACTTTTCCAAAGTGTTTTTCAAAAATCGCGCACACCGCCTTTAAAACAACACTGAAAAATACAAAAAAATTAAGTTCAACCCAGCATTGGGTCAAAAAGGGTGAGCCCAGTCGTTGGGTTAAATTAATGCAGAAAATGTTTATATTTGATCAAATAATACGTTAAAACAACCCAGCATTTTGGGTTAAACCCCACAGGCTGGGTTTGTCCCTTTTATAACCCAACGAAGGGTTGAAAATAATAGCTTACATTAATTTAAACCCAATGATTTTGGTTGTCCATATTCTAAATATTTTACAATTTATCTTATTAAAAGTACTAAAGTTACACAGCTGGAAGCAGTAAGCAGTGTTGTTGTTTTTTCACATTAATGTTGTTAAAAAATATTACCAATATCACATAATATTGGCCAAATACCAAAAAAGCATAACAAATGTATTATTTCTATTCACCTTTAGATAACATATCCTCTAACAAATGGGTCACACAGGGACAACCCCAGCCGTTGGATTAAATAAAGTTTATATTTGACCACAACTCAGCATTTTGGGTTGAAACAACCCAGCATAGGTTAAATTACAATTAACTGGTTGGGTATGTCCTTTTTGACCCAACGCCGGGTTTAAAATAAACCAGAGTGTGTACATGTTAGCCAATGGTGAAGGGAATAATTTAATATGCTTTCTTTTGTCTTTGGTCAATACTGGTTGTTAAAACAGAATCGATTTAATGTTTGCACATACATTGGCACATCTTTCACTTTGGGTACAGGTTCCATAAGTACTGTAAAAATGGCCCACCATTCAAACTGAGTTAGAAACCCCTGTTATATGCACAGTAGTGTGAACAAAGGTCTCTGTGTATGTATCTGATGTAAGAGAGCGGGTTTGGTATTTTGAAAGCGTGAGATAAGACACTTCCTCCTTGTTTAATCGCGGGGAGACATCTTGATATTTCTTGACATTTTCTAAAATTAATTGCTCTCTGTACCCATCCAGTTTCCTTATTCAATGGAATGATTGGGAAAGTAATTATATTGTTGACTTACGGTTCAACACTGAAAGAAAGAGTACAATCTAATGTAATGTAATAGTCTACATTCTCTTACTGAAAAATACATGCTGTTATAGTGCTGCAAAGGCCACGAGAACACCTTTACTCCATTTCGTTAAAAAGCCTCCAAGATGTGTAATTTTACTCATGTGAAGGTACAAAAGAAATCATATTAGACGCTGATGCTTGCAAAAGTGAAAGAAAGAGAACTGAACAAGAATAAGAAATGGCAGGATACATTAAAAAAGTGATCCATTGAAACATATCCAGTCTCTACATTTGCTATGCTGTCTAAGCAGAAGCCCTGTAAGGCGCTAGATCTGATAATAACCTTCATTTGCTAATTGGTATGCATCGGTCTGAAAATAAATTACTGATCAGTGAGCTGTTTCTCACTTCTGAACATGACCTGAAACTCAAATGAGGGATTGTGCTGCGACGTGGCTGATCCTTGGGATAAAGAAAATAAAAGTGGAATTAAATGATTCAGGTTTGCAGCATCAAAGTATTTCTGATGCTGCTGTGTATTACAGATGCATTTTTATGCGTTAGAGAACAAATCATGGGTTGTTTATCTTGGCCTGTTTTTAATCCGGTTAAAGTGACCAATTGGGTGTTGTATGTCTGTCTGTCTTTGTTAACTAAGCCTCATGTTGTTCCAAACTCGTACGGCTTTCTTCTGTGTAACCATACAATTTAGTTTTGAATGAAATGCTTTATTAAAAGATGTAATTTCATCTTTTGATACTGTTATGGTGCTTCTTGCAATTTTAGAGCTTAACAGCCCAATTATTCCGTTACTCATATTATTTAAAAAGCTATAAATTATAAATGCACAATTTATTTTCTATAGAAGAGAGTAACAACATGAGTGTGAGTGAATTGTCACATTTGGGTGGACTATTCCTTATAAACATTTAGCTGACTTAAAAAAGCCCATTTGGTTAGAAAACAAGTTGTCTAAAATACGTCTGAACAGATGAAGGCAGTTACTTGCAGATTCTCATTAAAATGAACAATGCACGCTCCTGGATGCTCTCCAAGTCTGCATACCAAGCCGCACATTCAATTATCTTAATTAAAAAAGATAGTAGGCAGCAAACAATAATTTTAGTGAGGACAACACACTCACAAATGGACAAAAACGCAACAGATTTTGTTTCAACTCCTACAACCTTAAAATGGGGAATGATTCTCTGATTATTTTTGACAGTAAAGGCAGATGGGCTAACTTGCCTAGCATAGGAAATTGTCATGATTTTAATCTAATGTTTTACTGAGCAAAAATAGGCTAAATGTGAGCTGAAGGAGTCCAGCTGAATTCCTAGCCAGAGCATATGGTACTCTGGAAAAACAGCGGTGGACATATGCTCAACCAAAGAGAAATTAATGATAATAATATGCAACTTTTTGGTTGTATTCATTTGTGCCCAGCTATGTCATAATTACATTAAATAGCCAACTTCACAATGCACTTTAAAGCAGATGTCATTTAGCAGCGAACCAATACGAAGATGAAATGAAGTGTAGCTAGAGTCCCACATGTGGATTTGTAAAAGTGTGGACAAGTACCGTCCTACATCAGAGGAATGCAGGCAGGGGGATTAGGGTTGAAGGCTGAGGGGTAAAGAGGAGTTTGGTTGGGGGTGGGGTTACATGGTCAATGAAATGCTTGTTTGTTTGCTGTTAACCTATTTGTCCCAGTTCCCACACAATCGACGACAAACTGCCTTGACTGATCTAAATTCCATCATGTTATGTGTGAATGGGTGATAGTACCATGGCAGTAAATCCCAGTATTCATGAAAATGGCATTATATCCTGTTCTAGATCTCATCTGTGCTCATGCATCTATATCAAAAGCTTTAGTGGCCTAAAATCTTTCTGCTGGGATTCTAAGCCTATCAGAATGATCAGAAAAGCCATTACACGACTTGATTAGGATTTTGTCCCTATTGCATGTGAATGTGGATATATATATTCTTCACAAACCCAGCTGGTTAAAATGCTCACCATTTCTTTTTCAGCAATTTACCAAACCAAAAATATGTCTCCTCAAACCCCTCAAAAACATCCTCAAAAAATGTTTTTGCATATGGGTGATTCTCGCAAAATTAGACTTATGAGGTGTCATGAAACATTTTTATTTAAAAAAAAATTAAATGCAAAGTAAGAGTATCAAAATAAGAAGCATACAGTTACAAACATATCTTCATGTATTATTTTCCACATGATTTCAAATGACATCATACAAACCAATTTTTTTGTTTTTTCCACATTTAAGGGGAACATTTTCATTACCGCAACGTGTCCATGACTGGATTTGGGTTCTTTGACATGGAATAAGTATATATATATATATATATTTTTTTTAAATAAAAAGCTTCAGTGCATGTTATACTATAAACATTTACAGTATAGAAACATGTGGTATTTGGTGATCATTGGTAAATGTAGAGACAATAATAAGGAATATAAATGTGTCCCCGGCCAATTTTCTCATCCTCCGCAACAATTTTCAATCATTGTTTAAGCCCTCGAGGAACTAACATTTAAAAATAAATTGTTGGAAGGGACATAATTGAATGTGACACTCAAGATGGATACCAGGTAAGCAGTTCTTATTTTTTCTCTTCAGATAAAAGTAGAAATTTTGTTTGTCATAGTACCTAGACAACTTTTGAGTTCTCATTACCGAAACACAAGTTTGTAAATCCATATATTTAATGTAATATCATGTTGTGGTAATGATCATTTTTGATAATGATAATCTACAAAATGTAAATAACTCTATAGAAAATATTTTTAAATCCTCTAAAAATAATGGTTATGGTACGTTCAGTCCTTAATCTTATATGTGCAAAAAAATTGGCTTCAAGGGCTTATTAAAAAATCTGATGCTGGACACCTTCTAAATCTGGATTTTGTGAGAATCACCCATATACTTCCATCCAAAATAACCTTCATGCATTTAAGACATATATTTTACCGGTTTGTGTTTTCTGGGAATCGAATCTTAGCATTGCAGTGCAGAACAAATAACAAAGCAAGTGGACAGTAGGACAGGAACTTATATAGACGTACCAGAAGAATGTCCGCGATGCATGGCATCATGGTCACTATCTCCCTGTTCGCTGTCTCCGTGACCGCTGTCTTTTGAGCTCACGATATCCGCCTCCTGGAATGCTGAGCTAAAGAGAAAAAGGGGATTTGAGTTCACCGCTATACCAAACTTAACTTATACTGTATATAACAACAATATTACTGTCTTTAAAATTGTCTTCATGTGCCTCACATGCTCAGCACTGGTTTAATTTAACTGTTCATGAATGTTAAAAAACAAATTGGATGTAATAAACCAAAGTGTTTTCATTTGGTTTTAGAAAAAAATAAAGGATCTCTTAAGTCATGTGGTGTGGCCATCATGCTTACCTGTTAACACGTCTTGGTCGGTCGACCAAATAACTGAGCTCTGCTCTTTGGTGTTTTGTCTGCAAGAGAAGTATTCATTGTAATAGGCCCAGCAACAACTACAGCTCATACAATAATAATAATAGCAATACATTTTAATAAAAAATAAAATTATTATAGTAATAACAGAAAAATAAAGGTCAGGATTCAAGACTCACTCAATAGGCATCACAGGGATTTTATGGACAGACAGAATTATTAGGATGTGCTGCTATTCAGCAGAATTCAACTATAGATGGATCTTTGTTCTTGTGGGGCTCTGCAGCACCGTGACTAGCATATCTAATGCAATATAACCCTGCCAGCTTTTCACTAACATGCAAATCTATCTGCTCTGATGTTTACATTTGACCATGGGTGAATCCACAGTATAGGCCATCTGATAATAATAATAATTATAATAATAATAATAGTAGTTAAATATACATTTTTATCAATCAGTTTGATCTGTTGAAAATGTTTTTATTTATTTATGTTATTTAAATCTGGAAAAATAATGGAATCATAAATCAAAATCCCAAATAAAAAATGTATTTGTTATGAATACAGAATTTCTAAGAGAGACAAAATTGTAAACTTGAATTGTAATTAGCACAAAGCTCAGAGTTTTAAGAGTTAAAAGTTTTCTTACTTCACTAGAAAGCAGGGTGCCGTTGGATATGATGTCTGGCTGCTGCTGGTCAGTATAACCGGTCACTATGGCTCCGCACGGGTTATGCTCAGTGTCGTTACTGCGCGACGGGCTGCAGGCCTTGAGGAACATCAGGTCCGTTTTGGCCGATTCTGGTGTTAGACAGACCTGATAGCAGTAATTTTGGCTCTGATGGAGCGAGCCGAAGCTCCCTGATTCCTCCACGGGCACCTGCGCGGCGCTCGCCACACTCACGTTGGCCGTGTTGGTGCTTTGGACGAGCATGATGTCCGACTTGCTCAGCTTCTTCTTTTTCCGGGCGGCTCGTGCCTGACGCCCGCAGCAGCCGCCCGATCCGCAGCCAACCAGGCAGCAGCAGTCACTCGCCAGACAGGTGCTGTAAATGTTTAGCTTTTTGTCCTTCTGACAGCGCACGGCCAGCACAATCATGGCCAGGAGAAAGATGAAAGAGACGGAGCCAAGTGCGATGATGAGAATGAGCGTCAAATCAAGAGACGCCTCTTTGGCCTTGGCTGAGCCGCGCTCTCCACTGTGGCCCTCCACAATGCTGTCCACCAGTGTCACCTGCACCACTGCGCTACAAGACATGGGAGGCTGCCCGTGATCTCTCACTTCTATCAGCAGTTCGTAAAGCTGTTGTGGGTCTCGTTTGGCTGACACCCTGCGGGCCGTGCGCAGCTCTCCTGTGCGCCAGTCCATGCGGAACATCCCGTTCTCATTTCCTCGCTGTATACTATAAGACAAGCGCGCGTTCTCTCCATCATCCGCATCCATGGCGACAACGCGCGTAACCAAATAGCCCGGTTCAGCCGAGCGTGGCAAAGGCTCCCTCGCAGTGCCATTTTTTCCAAGAGGCGCAATTACAGACGGCGCGTTATCGTTTTGATCCACTATGATTACATTAACCGTGGCGTTGGACCATAGCTCAGGGCTGCCCGAGTCTCTGGCTTGAACCATAAAGCTGAAGTCTTTGAGCTGCTCATAATCAAATGATCGCAGTGCGTACAAGTAACCATTCTCCGAGTTGATGGACACGTAGGTGACCACTGACATACCCTGTATCTCACACTCCACTATGGAGTAAGTTATATAAGCATTCTGTCCCACGTCAGGGTCAACGGCACTGACCGCGTAGATATAAGCACCGGGGACGTTGTTTTCGGTCACGTACACATCATAAACGGGCTGCGTAAAAGTGGGCGCGTTGTCGTTTTCGTCGGAGACGTGCACTTTGATTGATTTGCTGGTCGCCAGAGATGGTGTTCCTTTATCTCTAGCAACCACAGTGACCGTGTACGCCTCAATAGTTTCCCGATTGAGTGGACCGTCCGTTACAATAGTGTAATAATTTCTGAATGAGGTTTTGAGTTTGAAAGGAACGTCGCCAAGAATCTCCACATGCGTCAGCCCGTTCTCCTCCGAGTCCTTATCGGTGACGCTGAGCAGCGCGATGACGGTACCGGTGGCTGCGTTTTCACTCACGGACTCTGTGACGGTGCTGAAGATAATCTCAGGTGCGTTGTCGTTCACGTCTGTCACTTTGACCAAAACTTTGCAATGCGCGGGCACAGCATTCGGTCCCATATCTTTCGCTTGAACGTAAATCTGGTACAGGCCACTTTCCTCAAAGTCCACCTCACCCCTGACCTCTATTCGGCCAGTCCTCGCATCAATATCAAACAGTTCTTTCACTCTGCTGGAGATGTGGTTGCTGAACGAGTAAATGACCTCTCCGTTCGGGCCTTCGTCCGAATCCGTTGCGTTGAGCTGGATCACAAGCGTGCCCACCGGAGCGTTCTCGGCCAGATTCACCGAGTACACAGGCTGATCAAACACGGGGACGTTGTCATTGGAGTCGAGCACCCTAACCACAAGCAGAGCTGTTCCTGTCCGAGGAGGCTGACCACCGTCAACGGCTGTAAGAACGTAACGGTGCATCGCCTGTTGTTCGCGATCCAATGGCTTTTCCAAAACCAGCTCGGCGAATTTGTTGCCGTCGGTCTGTGTTTGCACGTCTAGGTAAAAGTAGTTGTTGTTGGTGATGTCGTAGGTGCGCAGTGCGTTACTACCGACGTCCGGGTCGAAGGCGCTCTCCAAAGGGAAGCGCGTGCCAGGGGTCGCGCTCTCAGATATTTCCACGGTGATGTCCGTCTCCGGAAAGCTCGGCGGGTTATCGTTGATGTCCACCACCTCGATCTCCACGCGGAAGAGCTCGAGCGGGTTCTCCAGAAACACCTCCAGGTGAAGTAAACAGCTGGCGCTCTGCTTGCAGATGCGCTCTCTGTCAATTTTCTCGTTCACGAAAAGCACACCGTTCTCCAAGTTAACTTCCAGGTACGGCGTCCGCGAGCTGGGCACCACCTGAAATCGGCGGGATGAAAGTTTGGTAAGGTCCAGTCCCAAATCCTCTGCGATATTTCCCACAAACGTGCCATGCTCCGCTTCCTCGGGCACAGAATAACGTATCTGAGAAACTACACCATCCGCGAGACACAGCAGGAGCAAAAACACAAACATCTCCACTCCGGAAAGGGCACTTGGGATATTTTACCTCCGCAGAGCACGCAACAAAAACATACCCTTCTTCCTAAAGGTAAGGCGAGGAGGCGTGCGTAAGGCTTTGGTTGAAACGTTGTATCTTTCCTCAAACGGGTCTGTCAGCCAAAAACCATGCTGTCTGCTGGATAACACAGGACCGATTTCCCAAAGCGAGTTCTTCTGTATATCTCCACAAACAAGCTCAAGTACACATTATTTTTACAGCTTCACATATAAAGCGATTTTGCGCGTGATAAAACACACTTTTATAATCCACAGAGTTCTTTCAACAAATGCATTTCTTTTAATGTTAAAGCAGTGCTCTCTGTTATAGTCTCACAGTTAGTATGTTGTCCTTTTTCCTGTTATCTGAAAAGTCCCAATATATCAGGTGCGCTCCGGCGGTGTCCGCTGGCACAGTACTGAAGCTTCAGCGCTTGGCTGTTCGGTTTTCCCGCAGCACCCTCCCCTCGCCAACCAATGGGATCAGCCGACACATGCAGAGCTAAAGCCTTATTTGATATGTGCTACGTCAATCAAACTTCCTAGCGAATAGACACGCCCCTCCCTGTCAGAGCTGCGGGACTGCTAGTCATACGGATTGAATGGCTGATGAGTTTGTTCGGGAGTGAGTCAAAGAGTGATTAAATTGTAAAAAATTAAATGTTTAAAACAGAGAAAAATATTATGCCTGCTGTATGTTTTTTATTTATTCATTTTAAATAAAAACAGCATGCCCTTTTTCTCTGTTTTAAACATGTAATATTTTTTTCTGCCATTTCTAGCTAATTATTATTTCATTTTAATCACTGTTCACTTATTTTATATACTCGATATATGTGCTGCATTTATGCATCTAAAATCCCCCCAAAACGTCTTGTCTATGGTGCTTTCTCCGGTTCGGTTTCCAAGCGCGAGCTACACGCGCCTCCTAGCTGCCAAAATGAACCTGTAGCGCAGCTGTCAGTCAAAGCTGCACACAAAACAACATATATGTGGTAATGCCCAGCAGTGTATGCTATATAATCCCTGTAATTAAACAAGATACATCACTCCAGATATTTTGCTTGATTTAACGAAATTTAGCAAATCTGTAAATGCATCTAAACACTTAAATGAATAAAGTCCCTGACGTCAGTTAGAAAAGTGGATGGTGCTCGTGCAACCACCACGCAATATTGCAGTGCTCAAATTTTGCCTCATCCGATATTTCATGTCCTAGAAGGAAAGTCTCAGGTTCCATTAAAAGTCACCCAATCCCTGAAATCAATCCCAATTTATGTCTCAGTGCCTTAAACCTAAATGCGTCTCTCACCTTCTGCTGCAAATGGCACGCTATCAAACTGTTGGTCTATACCTGCTCCTCAGCACTCGGCGAGCAAATGTCATGGTTTCTCATCTGAGCGGAATAATGCAGGATCCACTGTGGCAAACTGCCAGACCGGTGCTCAGTCACAGGAACAGTGTGAGCGCCCCCTTGCGCATAATAGCGGTAACACTGCGCTCCATAGATCCATAAGGACTGATGGCAAAGAAAAGACGCATTTAAAAGAGTGTCTGAAAGGTTCTGTGCCAGAAAGATTCTTACCTCTAGTGGAGTATAAACATGAATCTCTTCCAAAAAGAGATTTTTCTAAATCAAGCTCTGGCGGGCCACTGGCACACTCACTCGACTTTACGCTTTTAGGGTGCCAGGTGGATTGAATACATTTTCATGAATATTTCAAGATTTTTGGACAAACAGTGATTTGCATATGAGAATCAGATTATCTCCACTCCCCGTATTATAATGTGAGCATACCTCAACCGCATAAGGCATTCTGCCATCGTGATTGGCACCAATCTGTCTCTCTCTCTCTCTCTCTCTCTTGCTCGCTCTCTTTCTTTTTGTCACTCTTGCAAAGCTGCTTTAGGGAAAGCCAATGCTTTGAGTTTCAAAAGAAGTAATTTATTCCATTACCTCTGTGAAAACACTGTAAGGGGACAAAACAGATGTGGAGGTCTGGTTAGTGTGGGGTCATCCCCAAACTTACCAAGCACAAAACTGTAATGTATTTGCAATTAATGTTATTTTGTTTACTCACAAACATCACCCGTTCAAGAATATTTAAATGTATACACCAATTGTTTAAATTCTTGATCCACATGCTCTATTTGGCAAAATTAGGTTGTTCAAGCCATCCTTTTTTTTAAATAAATCATGAACTATAATAAGCTTTAGTTTTTATCGTTTTGTATTGAGTTTTGTCAATTCTGAAAAACATAACATTAAAATGATAACAGATCTCTAATAATGGCTATCATATTCTCTCATTAGGTGCATGATTGACAAGAAACAGTCCTTAAACCAGATCATCTTCTGATTACTAACTAAGTTTCACGATGTCAGAATCTTAAATCTGAAACATCTGAAGAAAATTGCCTCAATTGTCCAATCCGGTTCTCCTTTCCCCTGCAGAATACAGGCCGAAAACAAAAGAAAATTGAGTTTTCTGAGATAAGAAAAGACGTCTGTTCTCACATCTTAATATCTATTGGCCATATGTGGCGTCGGACTGTCGATCAGCCCCGCGTGTGGTTATGCGTCTATCTGGACGCCTGGCTGCTCTCAGAGCTGCTCTCTGGTGTGTGTCTGTGGCCCGGAAGACCTTTTCATCTGCAGCCTGCACATGGACGTGTGGTGTGCGGTGTATGTGTGTCAGACTGACACGGCTGTGACAGGATGAGATGGGACAGAAAGTGCTGGTTGACAGGAGGATTGTTTTCACTCCAAAAGCCTTATTAAAAATGTAGCTGTCCCTCAGAGACTGGGTGAAGACCAGTGTGCGTCTGAATCTCTGCTCGTGGTCAGTCATGAGGAAAATGTAATGTGGTGTTTGGTATTTGAGTTGGGTTAGAGGGTCTTGTGGAGGTTGTTTTTTTACAAGGTGGATTTTATGTGAAACTTTCAACCCTGATAGCTGTGTCAATGTATGCACCCCATACGGGTCGAGATAAAACAACCTCTAACTAATTCAAATGATTTTGATATTTATTCGTTGTAACTGTGCTTCATCTTATTTTGTGAAATGATATTGTTTATGCACACATAAAATTACAGAAAACTGATGATTTCTCAGCTCAGTTTCCTAGATTCACAGCTTTTTGTAGATCATTAATGCATTTTTAATGTTAGGCCAGTGTATTTACAGGCATGCTTATTCTTTATGGGAACATTTAAGCTATTAGTTCAAGCACATTCCCCAGTGCATAAATGACATTTGGGAATAGTTTTGAATGATAGATAATAGAAGATAGATAATAGCAATAGCCTGGTATGAAAACAAGGTAATGAGATATGTTCACTAATATAGTAAAACACAGCTGTGTATGAGATAGATTACTTGCATGCATCACAGGTGCCAAATTAAGTATTTTAAGAGGAAGATTCACACTTTTTGACACATTGATGTCAGCAGATTTCAGCTTGTTGTAACTGGCTGATTATTCTTAAAGTATTTATAGTTAAAAAAAAAGATGTGATGACTGAAAAAGAGACAGTTAAAGAAAAAACTTGCACAAAAAAGAACTTACCCTCTTGTTGATTGTAACCTATATGACTGAAATTTTATAATGCTCCTTACAGTATGCAGTCTTAGAATTAAATGTGTATGGTGTGTTTTTGTAAGTTTGTTTACAGTAGTTGCCACCCAGTGTTGCCAGATACAAAACCCTCCAAAAATAATGACCTTAAAGAACAAAATAAATTAAAACTATGTCTCTCGGAAATAATTCAGAGACATTGCTAAAACTAACCTGCACCTACTGCTCACTTTATACTTTTTGTATAAACTTTATGTACTTTATGTGTCACGTTAATTGCTAAAACACTGAACACAACGTCTTAAAAGGATTTTAAAAATGGGATCTGGCAACCCTGCAATGCTGCATCTACATTTCCACAATTCTCCACCAGCATCTCGCGTAAATCTCCATCATTTTACACTTAGCTATGCTTTAAATGGCTATTTAGTAATTCTGAGAACTTCACATTTTATTTTTAAATTATGTTCAATTTGGTGAACTTATAGCTGGCTAAAGCAATGCATTTGGGTGCTTCTCACGAAATCCAGATTTAGAAGTTGTCCAGAATCAGAATTTTTCTAAAGCCCTTGAAGCCAATTTTTTTGCACATATAAGATTAAGGACTGAACTTACTATATCCATTATTTTAAGAGGATTTAAAAATATTTCCTATGGAATCATAAAAAATGTTAGATTATCATTATCAAAAATTATCATTACCGCAACATGATATTACATTAAATATACGCATTTACAAACTCATGTTTCGGTAATGAGAACTTAAAAGTTATCCAGGTACTATGACAAACTAAATGTTAACTTTTATCTGGAGAGAAAAAATAAGAACTGCTTACCTTGTAGCCATCTTGAGTGTCCCAGTCAATTATGTCCCTTCCAACAATTTTTTTTTTTTTAGTTCCTTGAGGGCTTAAACAATGATTGAAAATTGTTGCGGAGGACGAGAAAATTGGTCTTGGACATATTTATATTCCTTATTATTGTATCTACATTTACCAATGGCCATCAAATACCACATGTTTTTTTACTGTAAATGTTTATAGTATAACATGCAACGAAGCTTTTTAATTTTTAGATCTTTTAATTATAAATATTTCAATGTCAAAGGACCCAAATCCAGTTATGGACATGTTGCGGTAATGAACATTTTTTTCCCTTAAATGTGGAAAAAAACAAAATTGGTTTGTATTATGTCATTTGAATTCATGTGCAAAATAGTACATGAAGAGATGTTTGTAACTGTATGCTTCTTATTTTGATTTATTTTTTTATTTTTTTAATCAAAATGTTTCATGACACCTCATAAGTCTAATTTCACGGGAATCCCCCATGTGGCTTTGGAGTGACACAAGGTTGAGTAAATGACCCAATTTATTTTTCTCGTTAAAGCCTGAAAGTTCATTTCTGAGACGATCTTTGCTTCCATTAAGCCTGACAGACTTTCCAGTATAATGGCAATACAACAAAGTCTGCCACCTACTCACCTATAAAGAATTTGCATACAGCAACCTGCATCCCTTCTGTCTGTGCCCTTGTTCCCACACACGGGCCAGAAAAATATATGGATCCTGTGGGGTGTCCAATCAGACCACAAACCGAGTACATTTCAAACTCAATTAGCCATATAGCCCTCCCTTCAGCACAGTCAGAGCAAAGTGAAGTTAAAGCACTCAAATCTTATAGAGCAGAAAAAGGCTAACATTTCCACTCTACAAGAGCAGCAGGTAGGATCTATTTCTCCAGCCTCTGAAAATAAACAGCCCGATTCAGCAAAGCAGGCAGCAATGAATCACCCTAATGTGTGGTCAATTACATAACTGAAGAGCAAAACTCTCAAACCGCAATAAGATGACTATCCACCCCCTTTCTATAACCCATGAGGCCCATTCTGGAATTATAACTTTTAATGTCTTTATTCTTACAGAGAGCTCTAACGTAATTCAAACATCATTGCACCCCTGTGGATTACAACAGTCTCATCTAGTAAGTAAAATGATTTTTTTTATTTCAAAATCTTTTGTTCTTTAGGATATAAGACAAAAAGTTTGTACTAGAGTCACATCAAGCATTTTTATTAAAATCATTATGCAACCACTGCTCGGCTGTATATACATTACAGTGCATAATAATCACTCAAGATGTTTTATTACTCTATGCAGCATCACATTTTTAGGAGCGATAACCACATTTAAATGCTTGAGTGATAGGTGCCATTCCTAAAAATATAATGATTGATGTGGTGATATCTACAGCAGTGGTTTGTTCTCAAAGCTTCAGAAAGCAAAAATATTAAGTTGTAAATATCAAAATGTCAAGTGGTGCTATGTCATTTTAACTCTTTCCCCGCCAGCATTTTTTTTTTAAGTTGCCAGCCAGCACCAGCATTCTTACTGATTTTCGCAAAAGTTTAATGCCTTCCAGAAAATTTTCTTCTTTAAATATATAAACATACAATATATCAAATGAAAGAACGGACTCTGCTTTCAAAAACATAAAAAAATGCTTCATTCTTCATCCCTAGTTTTCTTGTAGTCCCCTCTCAAATATGGGTAATCAAAAACACAACATGTTGAGCAAAAACTTAGATAATTCCATTTCCGTGAAGGACTTTTAATAGAGATCCCATTCAGCGGGATCCTCAAAACATACACAGAGTTCTTACTTTTTCACGTGAGGCATTACTTCCGGGTTGTATAAGTTGGGGAAGAGCGTCCCCTTTGAATAATAGCGGTAGTGCGGAAAGCTGGAAATACTCGTAATTGGCAGCGAAGCGTTTTCTCATAATTGACGAGTTAACTCGTCAATGGTGTGGATAGAGTTAAGCAATAATAGTGAATAGAGATATTTAAAAAATTTGCAAGTACTAGCTCAATAGGTCCAAATATGGGTTAGAATTTACATTGCAGTACCTGTAGGTACGTTTACATGCAACAAAATAATCTGTTTGTAATCAGTTTGAAGGCTCAATCGGATTGAACAGCTTTCATATTATCACCTTAATCGATACGATTGAGGTTGATTGGATGCAAATTTCGATAGCATTGAAAGGGGTGGTATAGTCAGATCTGTGATCCGATCAGCATGAGAAAAGTATGCATGTAAACATGTGAGTCTGGTATTTTCTCAGTCGGATGCAAAAATAGCGTTGTGCCTTTCCAAAAAATTTTACTGTATCTGAAAACTTCTTAAGAACAACTTTCTCCAATTCAACTTTTACTTTGTACATTTATCCAGAGATTAAGTATGAACTCAATGAGAGATGCTGTGCGCTGCGTTTCCAAGTCCTCTGCTTTATTGTGGACTTCAGATGTGGGCTACATTAAACTGTTTGAGTTGATTTTTTTTCTGCAGGTTAATGATAAAATGATTTTGTTTATTAGTTATTGGTATTTGGGCTGTAAATAGTCATTTGGATGCTTTTGGGCTGGTTGTGAATGTTCATTAGGCTGGTTTTGATACGCAAATCTGGCAAGCCTGGCTGTGCGCTTGGTTCGGATTATATACAGGACTGTGCAAAAGTCTTAGGCCACCATCACCAGCTTTGTTGTTTTAGCAAAGTTTAATGTCCATCCATACTTATTTGTCACTTTTTTATTAAGATGCAAACAGAAAATACAGGAAATATGTACACAAAATTAAAAACAAAACCATTTTCAGAACTAAATGTCTTCTTCAGGCATCAGTCAGTATTTAGTGTGACCTCTCTTGGCACAAAACACATCTTGAGCTTTTTTAAAAGGTGACATAGAATGATCGAACAGGGTATTTATCCTTGTTCTGTGATGTGACATGTAGACAAACATTTTTTTGTTTGGGTCTGTCATGCCTCAGAAGCTTCCTAAAAACCTATTAGGGTGGGGGATTTTAAACAAGTGGTTTTTCACCTATTTGGCTCCCCTACTGGCTTAACTTGCAATCTCATTACTGATTGGCTGACTTTGCTGCCACTCAAAAAATGTAGCCAATTATTTTAAAGTGGAGGGGCAGTGAGATGCCTGTGATGTCATAAGCATCAGTTTTTCAGATTGGGCCGTTTTCTGGCTGACATTTCTAAAAGAGGAATTTCTATGAGACTGAGATGTTTAGCATGTCTAGCACTTTTTGTATGTTCGTGAATGCCGGTAGACTACCATTATTCAACAAAGACAAGGTAAAAATGTTTTTTCATTCTCTGTCCCCTTTAAGGAGACTGAAGTCATTTGATTAGAATTAGAAATTAGGTTTTAATTTCATTTAGATTTAAGAGATCCTGCAGTTACCTGCTATTGCTCAAGTGGAAGGGGAGTTTACTCTAAATACTTGACACTTCAGTTTATACTTTTATACTGTTTTTAATACTACATACACATTTCCTGTATTTTCTGGTGGTATTCTAATAAAGAGACTGAGAAATAATTATACATGATCATTATACAATTGCAAAAACAACACATCTAATGGTAGCTTAGTGGCCTAAGACTTTTGCATAGTACTGTAGAATGTACATGTAAATGAACAATTCAATCAGATTGCAATGTTTAAGGTGCATGTAATCTGAATAAATTCAGTCATATTGACAACATTGTCTGTATGTAAACATAGCCATTAATGCATTTTATCCTAAGCAACTTACAGTGCATTACATGCTATACATTTTTATCATTTATGTTCCCTAGATTTGAACCCAGGACCTTTTGCCCTGCTAATACCACTGAGCTATACAGAAGCACCTTGGCAATGCAAATGTCATGGGTTTAATCACATGTTGATAAATGTATAGAATGAATGCACTGTAAGTTGCCAAGTGGATGAGTCTCAAAAGTAAACTTTTCTTAGCAAAGGCCCCTTGTTCATGTGAGTTTAGTGGATGCTTTTAAATGCATTTGAAGTGTAAAGCACAGGTTACTTCCAGACAGCAGGGCTGGTCATAGCAACCAGAGTGGAAAAAGGCAAACTGCTCTTTGCAATATGTCAAAAATTCCACTCACGTACCTTTTTCCCTGTCATTTGCATGCTTCTCTGACAATGCTTTTAAATACTTTATCAGCAAATAGTTGTTTAGTTCAGTCAGTGATCAATCTACATGTTAAATCTAAATTCGGCTGTCACCACAGGCTTTATTTAGAAGGAAATTTGGATTTAGTAGTTCCCTCCGTATAAACTCTGTGTATGAACCAGGAGTGACAATTTTATTTCTAGCTGTATTGCCAGTGTCACATTGATCTGTTTACTGTGCATGGTAGTTTGCATTGAACTCTATTTCACTGGCCACCTGTGTAGCCTTCAACACTTCTTGTTATTTTATCTCTATCATACTATATAGGCACTACAGGTTCGCATTCATATCTACTGTATTGGATACCGTCGATCTTATTTGTTTCTTTCCACATTGTTTATTGACCACCAGACATCTATGGCAGCAGGCAATCCAAAAGACGCCTTACAAATAGAAACCACTATTTTCCAGTCTTTCTTTGTGAGACTTTTATGAAACCACTCTAAGTCATTCAGAAACTAGAATCCAACCTTCATCTCAGAGTCATTTTTTTTGGCATGTGGACTACTCAAAGCAAATGTCTGCAGCAGCTATGAAAAAGTACAGGGCCCCAGACAGGCTTGACTCCGCTTGGCACTGTGTCGTGTGTGATTTCTCCTCTGCATTCACTTTCCACTTTGACATATGCAGTCGCTTCTGCGGGGAGGCGCTTTTAAGATCTCAAAGTATTAAGGACAGCATGTGAGTAAGACCAAAATTATAGTGGTGCTTTTCAGAGCCAAATTTTGACAGGGATGGATGAAGACAAAAAACCCTGGAAGGGAAGAAAAGGATTGTTTAGCAGCTGTTGCAGGGCATGGAACGCTACTGGATGAATCCTCTGATCTGTCAGTTGCTCTTTCCCATGTAGACCCGTAATGCTCTCGCTGTGTCATTTGTCATCCAAAGCAGCCATTAGATGAGTTTCTGTTTGGTGTGTTTTGAGGGCAGGAGAGAGGTGCGGATTGTTTTGGCTAATTGAGTTACCTCTCCAACTGTTTCTCTCTTTCTTTCTCTCTCTCTCTCTCTCTCTCTCTCTCTCTGTTTTGTTGCCTGACTCCATTTTATACCCCCCCACCCATCATTCATTCGGCTCACAATGTTATTTGTCACCACAGATGGGGTTGTTCTACGTCATATTGTCAGTGTGCATCTCTGCCACATGTAAGTCTAACACACACACACACACAGCATATTTTATCACACAAGGCTTAATTATCCCCATTTTAATTAATTCAATCAATAATTAATTCAAATACACTATTAGAATTAATTATTGTTGTATTCACCATAATTAACTCTTTTAATTAACCTGAAATTGTAATTCCTCTGTGTTGATGAGGAACAGAGAGAGCTGTGGACTTTTGTTTACCACAAGCCATCATTAAACCCCCGATGTAACAAGGATATCTGCATTTGTGTGTGGCCTTATGTGTGTGCGGTTCACTGAATCATTTCACGGTATAGATAACGCTGGATTAAAGAGACAGCTTACTAAAAATATGGGCATTTTCTCATTCTAATGTTGTTTTAAACCTGTATGGATTTATTTTTTACTACTATGTTTTATACAATGAACATAAATATTAACCATAGCTAGAAAAAAACAATGTATATGTCATTTAGCTTTATTCGGAAGACAGCTGGTCATACTGGATTGGAATGATACAGTGATGGGTAAAAAACAGAAGTATAACTTTTTGGTTGATTCACCTCTGCAAGTACAATAGTCTATGTCAGTATTAACATCTACTAGCGTTAACAGCACAAAAGTTCATGAGTTCGATCTCAGGGAGCACACATTTATGTTGATAAAATGTATAGCTTGTAATGCAGTGGCTCAGCTGAAACCAGTCTCACAGAGTTGCGTATAAATAGCACAAAGCAATACAATACATACATCAAATTCCAATTTGGCGTATATGATACGCCAGTCCTCCCCATTCACTTAAACGGCGCATCTTTTTTGTCGTTTTATTTATTGGTTTCTCAATTTTTTTTGCTATTTTTTACCATTGTCGCTTGGGTTTAGGGTTAGAACAACTTTTTGTAACATAAAAATGACATCCTAACCCAAACCCCAATTCTAACCCCAACTCCAAGCGACCATGGCTTAAAAGTAGACAAAAAATATAGGAATATATATTTTAGTATAGTATATTAAATAACCTCCTTAAGCAAATCTGAAATCTAACCCTTAACCCAAGAGAAAATGGTTTAAAGCTCCCGTTCTTTCTGTGTTTTTGAAGCTTTGGTTGTGTTTACAATGCGCAATATAATGTGTTCATGTTTCTCGTGTAAAACACATTATTTTTCACACAATTTACTCTGTTTTCACTGTCCTCAAAACGGCCTGATGTCTTCCTTGTTCTATGAAGTCCCTCCTTAAGAAATACGTATCGAGTTCTGATTGTGTGGCTTGTTTAGTGTGTTGTGATTCGATAGCAGCCTAGCTTGCTGTTAGCTTTGCTGCTGCCTGCCTATTCATGTGGGCGGAGTTTAGTCAAAAACTGTTTTAGTGACATCAATAAAGCAGGAAGTAGAGGACTGTAGTCCAAACCGGCCATTTGCCGTAGGCTTTGAAAGGAGAATTATGTTAAAGAAAATATATCGCCTGGCAGTTAACTTTGAGCTTTATCATTTTACAGGTATTATTTATGCTATTAAATAATACAACATTAGCACACTAACTGGAGTTTAATAAATTGGATCAGGAAGAACGTGACCTTTCAAAAACAGAAAAAAAAGAGAAAACAATAAATAAAACAACAAAAAAAGATATGCCTTTTAAGTGATTGGGGAGGACTGCTGTATCATAATGCACGTCATATGCACGTAGATAGATAGATAGATAGATAGATAGATAGATAGATAGATAGATAGATAGATAGATAGATAGATAGATAGATAGATAGATAGATAGATAGATAGATAGATAGATAGTGTTCTATGCTCAATGCAGTCATTTATATAGATCAGTGGGTTCAGTAGATCAGTGGATTTTTTTCATTGTCCATTGTTTCAATAAGTTTAGAAACAGACAGCATAAGAGTACAGTAAGTGCACGGATCAAAAATTCTGCTCAGGAAAATCAGCATTTTTAGTTTTGAGCAAATATGTCAGTTCAGATGCAAGAAAACATGAACTCAGCACTCTGAAGTCTTGAGATGAGCATTTTCAGATAGCGAGTGATTAAATCTGTTTTCCGTCGTCTTGTGTCTTTAAATATTTAAATTGGCAATACCTGAAAGCATGTAAAATGACAGCTTGTGCCAATGCAGCACTGCGTTTGAGACGAAGCAGTTCTTGCTGTTCCCACTCCCGTCCTTTGAACTTTGAAGCTCAACCAGACACGCGTTACTAACTTGTGTTTGGGTATATGTTACTTCATTTCAAATCTAAGTATCAAAACTTGAAAAACCATCTAAAACCAAGCTGGGAGACCAGCTAAAACCAGGTCACTAGCTTATGCATGTTTTAGTTGTTGATGTTTTTTTCAGTAGGGCTACTACAATTTTATTGTGATAATCCAAACATCAATTATTATCATTTTATTACATAATGTATTATAAAATAGATAGCGGGCATAACTTATACCCATTTTAGCTCATTTAATACATGAACAAAGAAACAAACATAAAAATTGGTTTCTAATGAGCTAATTGAAAGTTGGGTAGGCCAAAGTTCAAATGTAAAATACAGTACAAATGTAAAATAAAGAAAACAACAACTTTGACCTCTCTTTCTTTTCCAAGGCAGAGGAAGATAAGAAGACAACACAAGATAACAACATAAAAGCCTGACAAAGATATAAATATAATGAAAAATATTTTTAATCAACTTAACAGTTGGTTAAATACAGAGAGTGTCCTTTAGTATACATACTTTGTGTATATGTGTGTGTGCACCTACTCGCAAGTATCCGTGAAGCGTAGCAAAAACCAGGCTGAATTTAATGACATGTATGACAATTACTGTGCCGTCCATGGAAAGAGACACAAATTTAATAAGCCACTAAGTTTGGTGTGTGTGTGTGTGTGTGAGCACACACTCATCTCATCACTGCGCTTGTCTCTGGGGTTGTCTTTATAATCTTCACTTTTTTTCAGCCTCGTGTCATATAAGGAAACATGCGGTTAATTAATTTAATAAGGTCAGAAATTATTACCTCCATTTTGTCTTGCAAATCTGCCCCCATCATATATTTTATTTTTTAATTGTAAAATTATTTTTAAAGGTATTTCTCTGCAGATTGCTCTGAAGGTCCAATGGGATGGTTTTTAAATGAAGGCTGGGTCCAGGTGGGGCTGAAGTTAAAGTGCTCGGTGGTTCTGCTCCAATTACACACACACAGACATCTGTCAACACATCAGGGATAGCAGCCCCATGTGAGATTTTAAGCTACTTTAGTCTGAGTGAAGAACATTGTTTTATAAATGTACACGTCCAGTCTAAATAAAATCTCTCACTCAAAGACTAACAGCAGGGGTGCACTGCTTTGTAACTTATGGAAATTATATTAAAAATTTGTCCCATGGCAGTGTGGAAAGATCCAACCAGGAAGTCAATATTTATCTCTCACTCAGCACCAGACCGCATATTCAAAAAAGGGCCTGTTAGTGGTGACAGAGGATGAATGTTAATTAAAAGGTGATGCACTGCATCTCTGACACATTGTTGATAGATTTGTATTTTGATGACTCCTCTATGCTAGCGTCATTATAGGTTATGTAGAAATGTTTGCCCGTGTGGGTGGCTGTATGGCTTTTCATGAAGTGAATATAGAATGATGAGAATATTGGGAGATCCTCCAAGTTCACTGATTTTGCTTATAAACACACCCTTTGAACCGCTGAGATCTTCAAGTCTATTAATAAAAAAAATGATACCAAAAAATTTTCTTCACAGTGATGCCATTGAAAAAAAACATTATTGATTTCCCAAATAACATGTTGGGTTCTTCACTATAGACGCTTTCATTGGACAAACATGCGGTGACGTGATTACCCATCTGAGCGGAAGTTTACTTCTGGTCTCTGTTTGTTTAATGGTGTGAATAGTTGAACAAATACCTCGTCAAAAATAACTAGTGTTTTGGCCTCCTAAAGATGAGGAAAGACAATGGTCGTGGATTGCCGCTATGTGATGGGAGGTTTGGCAACCAATCTGAAGTTAAGATTGCATACATCATATAGTACACATTTTTCACAGTAACAGTAGCTCAGTGTAGTTTTGATACACTTTGGCTGTGATATGAATTCTTAGCGGAGTTTACCGGAAGTTATGTGTGTTCCACTAAAGCCGTTTGTTTATGTTGTTACTGCTGAAACGTCTATACAGCAAAAAAATTATTTCAAATATAATTTTAAATATATTTCAAAATATACAAAAAATTTCCAAATAATCTATGTACTGAAAAATATTATGAAATATGTTTACAAAAATGTATTTTAACCAATATATTTTTTGACCATTGTTTGTACATTTTGAAATATATATATATATATATATATATATATATATATATATATATATATATATTTATATATATTTATATATAGGTAATATATACCTATATATATATTCATGTCGCATTGGAAGAAAAACTTTGCATAATATAAACCTGTAAACATACATTTGATACAGACTTTCAATATAATGTCCAGGAAACACATTTTGGCCATATGGGTTTTTAGCATACATTTTAAGCATATTTTTGCACAAAGATTTTTTTGTCAGAAAAAATGGTCACTGGGGCTGTACTCTTTCAAAAAATCCAACTTTGCACCTAAGCAGTTTATATTAGTACTTCAAAGGTATATATTCATACTGTATAAATTTATAAATGGTTTTTGCAATAGAAAGCTAAATAAGTTATAGTTTGTGAAGCCTTTTGTGAAAAAATATGTGGATGTTAAAGGTTCTTATTTCACTTTTTTAAGTTCTGTTTGTGTGTAATGTTGGTTTTTGAGCATAAACAACATCTGCAAAGTTTAATTTAAAGGGAGATATTTACTTTAACAGAAATCACTTAAACTACAAACGAGCGGCTAGGTGGACTACAGTGAGCTTCTTCCTGGGTTAGTGACATCACAAACCACAAAATTTACACAAACCCTGTCCCAGGAAAGATACAGTGTGGGGGGGGGGGTGTTGGGCTACTTTTTATGTTGTAGCACAGATGTAAACAATGGACAACACTGTTTGTTTGTTCGCCATTACCTCACCTCCTAACATAAGACATACTATCTTTTCTTTTCATTTTATTCTTGATCTCTATCTACTGTATACATTCTCACAAAAAAACCCTAACCCATGGCTATGTTATGTATACTGTGTAAGACTTGATGAGACTTTTCCAGTGCACTTATTTATTGCTGTTCTCGTGTTGGTATAATTGCTTCTATTGTTTACCTCATTTGTAAGTCGCTTTGGACAAAAGCGTCTGCTAAATGACTAAATGTAAATGTAATGTAAATGTTTGGCCCCGTTTGCTAGTTGGATAAATGCTAATTCACACTTATCTGACAAACGCCCACAAACACATGCAAACTTCTTTTTAATCCCACCAACTTCTAATCTTGGTGTTTGTTGGCGTTTGTGTTATCAGTGTAAATTATTTTTTGATTAAAGCTTTTATGTAGTCTTTACTCACATGCTTGTAGTTACAGGCATGCTTAACATGGTTAAAGGTTCTGTGTTTTGTTTGGCCAACGTAACCATTGTCTTTTTGTAACTGACAAATAGATAGATAGACAGATATTGCTTATATAAAGACAAAACTAAAGTTGCTACAGTGAGTAGCGATCAAACCATTTAAATTCATATTGTATTTATAATAAATAAATAAAGTTTTTGCGAAGAAAATTGTTTTTTTTATTATTATTTACAATAATGTGCACATTTTTGCTTCATTTTTATTTTAAGAGCAAATTTTGCATTGCAGAAACCTTTGATCTCTATAAAGTGGTAAGTTAAGTATAACCATGAGGTACATTTTTTAGCAAGAAGCCAAAATGAAACAATCCCAATTCGCTCTGGTCAAATTCCCAATTCCGATCATCATTCCACAGATGTGCTCATGACAGTTTCATGACAGACGATAGCCGGACAGTAGGGAGGCATGTGACAGCCATTAGAATGACTGACAGGTGTTAAAGAGGCGAGAGAGTTGTGCTCCGCGGGCTGCGGCAGGGTCGCCTTGTTCGCTCACTGACTCACCTCTGTCTGTATGCAGAACAGGGCGAGTGTGTGTACTAACACACAGCAGGGGTGTTGTATATGGATAGAGTGCATGCCGACAGGGGTTTTCAAGGTTTCCTTTCCCCCGTTTATCATAAACTCAATACTGAAAAGATAACAAATACAAACAAAAAAATGGAAAAATTGCATTACTTTACTGTGTTGCACTGACTGATAATATTTCAGTCTTTTTGTTTCTCTTCAGCCATCATTCAATAATGAATAGTTTTGGTTATGTCCTGCTTATGCCATAAAATCCATAACCACATACACACATATGGATGTGGTTCAGCCATGCTTTTGACTGTCAAATACACATGCAAAATCACTGGACACCTCTGGCCCAGTTCAGCCTACCTCTGATTTCAATAACATTTGTGTTTGACCTTGGTCGGTGTTTAGAGGAGGCTACCGTAGAGCAACTGTTGGCAAGACTAAAGTGGGAGTGGATATTCACACCCCCTCTTAGTCTCAAATATGGCCAGGATACACAAACATGCACTCCAAACCCAACAACTCCCAAACATACAGCGAATGGCTCACTCTTAGTAAACCGATAGATAAATGGTGCATTCTAAATCAATGTTTATAGTTATTAAGAAAGAAATTGATATTCCCAAGTCGGTGAGCCGCGGACAAGATATAGTCGGATTTATTACCAACAACTTCATCACACGCTGTCACTTTTCATTTTGGTGGCTTTAATTCAACTTCCCGTGCCTGCAGTGGACATCTCAGTAACTAAAGTGACAGCTTCAACTTCAGTTAGTCCAGAGTTTTTCACACGCTTCTCATCAACCCTCTGGACATAATGTCAAAACATGAACGCATAAGCATCACATATCTGATATCTGATTGGACAAGGAAAATTAAAGCAGAGATACTGGGGGTGAACTCAAACCCAAAATATTTACTTTGCGAAAGAGGTGCCACTTCGGCAGATTGGCGTTTATGACAGGTGACACAATACTTTTAAGTCTAGGACGGCAGCTTACTGAAATGTCAGGTGACAGTTTCTATGGCGAGGCAGTCAATAATCTCTAGCGGTTTTCAATGGGTTTGTCTGTTAAGCTTAAGAGTGTGGGCTGCAGATTTCCATCACTGCTCAGTCAGTGGGTTGCCTTGCCTCCAATACAGCCCATGTGTGTGACATTGCTGAAATTGTGTTTGCAGAATCAAATTTTCATTTAGAAATGTGTTTCTTTATCTGGGGATCTGCCAGTGACCAATTTTTAATGCCCTGAGTACTTGTCTTGGAGTCTTTGGTCTGTTGTTGTGCATGCCTGGGCGAGTGTCTCTCTCACTCTCTCTCTCTGTCTCTCTCTCCCTGTGTCGGGAAATGGGTCTCTTATTGCTGCCCAGATGAAGAAAAGCAATGTTTTAATCGGAGGCTCATTCCCATTACAGAGTTGACGGGATTCATAACGGTTAAGCAGTGCGAGCCTGGGGGCCGGTCGGGGCCTGATGGCTCCTAAATTGGCTCTTTTGTTGGACATGCATTAAGGAGGACGGCTGACCTTGCCAGTGCCTGCTGGAAAATGCAATGAGAGACACGGCCTTTGTGTTCTGAGTGAAGCCCCAAGGTGCGGCACAAATCACACTGTCAACTCCAGCATGTCAAAGAGAAAAGTGCCACATATAAAACAAGAAACACAGACAAGTTATTGGCATGCGCACACACACACACTAGCAACCATATATGATCCTTTTATGGGGGAACCACTGAACTACTATAGAGCCAACGAACTACCATAAGTGGTGTGCAATATTGTTCATGCAAGTGGCACTTATGCTAAAACGACACATCAGCCTTAAAGAAATTGCATATGGTGGTAGATGCACTACTTCTGCATTAGATCTAATGCAAATTAATCCAGACATTTTTATTCACTTTTATATGAAACAAAAAGTTAACCAATAATTGCTACATTGTTTCTGAATGCTCTTACAATTCTGTAAAATTTTCATCTGTATTCAAGTTCTGCCACTTATAATTCAAATGTTTTTATCCTACACTGTCTGAATAAATAGTCAAAAACGGTCCCTTATTATTGTCACTAAGGGTGGTTTCCTTTTAAAAAATACACATTTGTTGAAATAATTAGCTTAGAAACAGTAAAAAATTGCATCTATAAATGCTGTAGAAGTATTGTTCTTTGTTCTATTTGTATTGTATTTTAATTATTTGTATTGTTTATTTAGTTCATAATGTTAACAAATGCAAGCGTATTGTTAAGTGTTACCCACTAAACATTAATGTACTGAACAGACTGTACACTTGGAACTGGCTCCAAGCTATTAATACAGAACTAAATCTAAATACAGAACAGAAAATATGATAACCGTGATATTAGCTACAGTAAACGTTTTATAAGATGCAATGTAATGTAATAGAAAAGCTTTTACACCAGTGTTGCAAAGTTGTTTGGCTTGTACCAAAACAGGTACAGTTTTTTTTAAGCTGTGCATTGTAAAATATGTGAGATAAAATCAAAAACAACTTGGTGAACACAGAATGAAACAATGCTGCCATTCCAAACCGTGGTGATCATCACATTCATGTTATTACAAATAATGCCAGAAATGAAAAAAGTAACTTCACCCAGACCTTCTGATGTCGAGCTGATTAAATTATTCTGAGATAAAAAAAAAATGTAAGTCTTCACATTGACCTTTCAGAAGCCTGACTTGAGGGTTGTGTTGTTGATTTGGGGGCAGGGCCTTTCGTGAGTTGTGTCCAGGGGTGCACGGGCTGTTGAGATCCGCTGATAGCCATCATCAAGATGCAGGTCCCATTCTCCTCAGCAAACTCTTTTGATGGAGAAAGAATACAAATCTCATCGCTTTAGATTCCAATTCCCCATCCCTCGCTTCCAGCATGTTAAATCTATCATTTTCCATCAGGGAGTGGGAAAAAGAAAGAAAGGATAGAGGAAGGGTGGGGTGCAGTGGAATTTGGTTTAACCCTTGAATGGGATGCATACAATGCAAGCCACTTAAATCAATCTGTGCCTGTGGAGATTCATTTCTTGCATGAGAATATTCAAAAGAATGGGGTTGGAATAATTTATGAAAAAAATATGGTCGCCGTGTGTGCATTTTAAAGACACTTTGAAGGGATGTTGAAATCATTTGTCATTTTACATCATCTTTGTATTGATCCCCTTTTATTTACAGAAAATAGAAGGTCTTGAATTAAAGATCCAGTGTGGGTTTCTTAGCAGAACCTAGTGGTGAGATTGCGAATTGCAACCAACCTCAATTTCAAAAACAGTTTTTTCTTGTTACGCGCAAAAATCCTTGATCTTGCAGCACGTTTTCTTAAAAATGCGATGGAATATACGGAATATTTATGCAATTTTATGCAATGAAACTGTGGGAACTTGCAAAAACTGTTTGCAGCCTTTTAATGATGTTCATGTCACATAATTACATCACTGCACAACGTTCCCATGGCAACAGGGGAAATGGCTGGGCTTGTGTGAAGTAAATGCAAAAAAATTTAACTTTTTCAAAGATATATGTGATTTTTGCTACGAAAATGCGGGGATTATGCAATCATGCAATCATATTTTGCGTACGGAAATCTGTAATTTATGCTGCGAAAGTGCGGCATAATGGAAAAAATGTGGCCCCCACATAAATATGCGGACTTTGGCTGATTATGCATTGAATAATGCGATCACATATTCACGTTTTTCTGGAGGGACTGTACAGTAGCTGCCACAGGACATGTCGCCATCTGAGACAGTGTAGGGTAGAGCTGTAATCGGGCCTTAAAAGTTAGGCCCGAAATGTCCGGAGCCCGACAGAATGCAGCCCGAACCCGAACGTACATTTAGATTGACAGCTTTTTAAAAGCCCGAACCCGTTTACAGCCCGACATTATTTAAATGTGCGCACACACACAGCTTTTGTCAAGAATGAGAAATTTACACAGGTTTTAACATTATTTATTCATGACTAATAATCTACACGCCACTTGGAAGTTGAAACAAAGAAATAAGTAATCTGTAACATTGTAACATCTCATTCTAAATAGGCTTATGCAATACACTATAAATATGCCACTAAAATTATTATTTCTTAACGAATTAAATTAAGATAATACAATACATTCTGAATTAAGATGGGTATTTGGCAATAACGAAATTAAGAGGCAGGCTCCGCGGGATTTGCGTCGGCACTTCTCTCCATTACTGCCAACATTAGTCTATATCCTCTGTCTAAATTATGTAAGACTCGATTCATATTTAGTTATACATTGAAAAACCTACTCACCAAGATTAGGCTACATGTTTTTGATGAGGAAAATCATTAAATCCACTGTAAATGAATTCAGCGCGATCCTGCGCTACTGATTTGAACTTGACCGCTCATTTACCTCACAAAGCCGGAGCGGAAGCCCGAGCCCGCCCCGAGCCCGTGTAAAATGTTAGAAATGAAGCCCGAACCCGCCCAACCCCGTCGGGTCCCGACGGGTTCCGTCGTGTTCGGGCAAAGATCTTCAGCTCTAGTGTAGGGACAAAACACACTCTGTAGAAAAGTTTAAGTCTACTCTAGAAACATGCACTGAAAATTGCACATGAATAAATTAGGTTTTCTTAAAATGAAAATTAACATTAATTCAAATTAATTTCATTTTAAGAAAACTTGATTCAATCATGTTGAACTGGTGAACATAATTAAAGCAACACCAAAGAGTTTTTTTTTACCTTAAAATAACGTTTCCAAAAAGTTTCAGTGGTTCATCTACTCAAAACAGGGTGAATGGCACTTTCACATTCGCTTTGCAGCCCTCTATCGGCCAAAACCGCACTAAAGAAGTTTCCAACCGTCGGGTAGTGGTCCTGTAGTTTGAGTGAAAACTACAAAAACTTGTTTTACGGCAGACCTACAGTCCAATCAGAGCCAGCTATGCTGCAGTATTTACGACAGTGCTAATGAACAATTACGCTTCTAACCTGTAGGGGGAGCAAAGAGCAAAAACTATTTAGTGTTGCTTTAAATTACATAAATCCAACAAAATTTTTTTTAAGAAAATACATTTTAAAAATATATTAATTAAAAATTATACTATTTTGTCTGATTTATTCATTTATATTTTCTAAACTTTTAACAATTGTCGCGTGGCGTTGGGATTAGAGTTGAGTTTTGGTAGGGATGTTATTTTATGTAAATCTAACCCTAAACCGAAGCGACAATGTAAAGAAAATAGGACAAAACAGTTGAGTAACCTATCCATGAGAATTCCATGGAAAAATGAGTGAAAAGTTCCATGAGATTTAGTGAGATCAGGTTGAGCAACTTCCATGGAAGGAGACCCGCAGTGTATGTAGATAAAAACAGCTCATTCTAAGGGAATAAAAACAATGCATTTCATTATGTAAAGTCTTTATACACTACTGATAATATAGTTATTTATATTATATTGCATTTCTGTCAAGAGATCCTTCTAAAAGTCCCACATTGCACCTTTAAAACTTTCTGCAAAACTTTTAATTTTGCTATTCCACAAAGACGGTAAATGTTACAGGTTTAAAACATCACAGCAGTGGCTCTTGACTGCTCATCCCAGGGGCACAAATTAAAAATATGTGTTCGGAGTGTCATGTGTGTTGCTTGTTTCAAAATATGTGTTTGTTGCATCATGTGAACCATGTGCATCATGTGTTTTGTCAAAACCGTTTATGATAAAAGAGACACTCACGTTTACAAAATACATGCAAGACAGTCTGATTACGCATGAGATTATGTGAATATCTGGCAAACGGGAGCGTCTCTTTTATTATAAACCCTTTATACGGGTCTGCAGCAGGCACTTATTTTGACAGGACACGTGATGCACATAGGATCACTCGATGCGCAGAACACATATTTTGAAATTACGAACCACACAAATGATGGGCTACATACATGTTGTGACAAACTTTGCATCGAGCGCCCTCGAAAAAAGAAGTCATCCGCCGCCACTGCAACACAGGTGTAAGAAAACAACAAAACATTGTTTTGTGAACTGCCCCTTTAACAGTTTAGCTTCAAGCTACAAACAACAAGGTTGTTAAGGTTTTAAAACGTGCTGCAAAACATACAGCGTGCCACCGCGGAGAAAACACTGCGAAGTGTGTTGCAATAAGACACTCTGTCACCATGAGGTGAACTCATCTCCACAACCACAAACAACGGGTCATTACAGTCCACAGAAAAATGCTCCAATCTCCCATTACCCACTCAGTCTCTCTCTCCCTCCATCTCTGTTGTGAGGATGGGAGTCGGTGCTTGATGATGTGAATGAAGAGGCATTGTGTTACTGTCAGACTAACTGCAGCTCTCTGCCAAGCAAAGAGAATTGCATTCCCAAGCCAAGGGTGCAAAAAAAAAAAAAACATAGTTGAGCCAACATATAGGAAGGAGGGAGGAACTGAGAGGGAGTGGTAAATGAGAGAGAAGTTGAGCGAAATGCTCATTTGCTTTTGCATTAGAGTCGATGCAAGCCAAATGACATTCTCCCCAAACTAATTGTTTGGATATATCAGAGCCCCTTGACTAGAGTTTCACACTGATCAACAAAGATAGTTGGATTGGGAGAGAAAGGCCACTCAGAGGCAAATGATGTAAGAGATAAACAAGATAAAACCTGAAACAGTGAGACAGGAGTGGAAAGTGTGTCGGGGCCAAAATTAGCAGCTCTACTTTCATTGGTGGATAGAGTTTACTTTTTGCATAAGCGATAACATCCAAATGAAAAATCAGCACAAATAAGTCATCAGTTATACAGCAGAAACTGGAGAGCACGAACATTTGCACAAAAGCATATTAATAGCCTTAAAGAGCTACACAAATTCAAATGTTTGCTCTATCTATGAGTATAATATCTGATGCATATTAACTGAACATGATTACAAATGCGTTTACATTGCAGTGCAATTGGTTACACAGATATAGAGTATATAACTGTTCACTGAGTTTTATTGCAGTTTCACATCTCGAAATTGTTTGCACAGAGCGAAACCCTTAGCTGTGAACCTGTAAAGTCTCTTCGGATATTGGTGTCATGGCACCTCGTGAGTATCATTTGAGGATGGGTATGCGTGTGAAAGATGGATACGTTTTCTGTTACAAATTACAATGGGCCTTTATGATAAGCAGTTTTGTTTAATAAAGTTATTTGGTTATTATATTTATTGGTTCTTCACAAGCGTGCAGCACAAGCCCTAAAAAGTGAAGCCAAAACGTCTCGATCGCCCCCCCCCCCCCAGTGACTGGTCCCAGTATAGGTCATAAACCCCGCCTCCCCCATGTTATTCAATGGGACTTGAGACCAACTAAACAAATTAATTACACTTCAATTATCTTTTTTCCGAAGTTGGTTTCTGTCATTTACTGTATTTTTAATCACATTGATGTAAATAAAATTTTTTGTTTTTAAAATAAGTTTGTTTTTAGTTAGTTATTTAATGCTATAAAAACGGTGGTGTCACGTCATGATTGACAGCTGCGATATGCGCATTCTGCGAGAGTGAGGGCGGGGCCTTGATTTCGGCTTTACTTCCTGCTTACTACTGACCAGGACTGGTCCCGAAATCACTACTGCGCAGACTCAAGACCCAAGATGTCAGCATCGTATCGGTACACTGGCGGCTTCACTTTTCGCAAATGGAAGAGAGCATATGGACGTCGTCCATCTTTTTTTACAGTCTATGGTTCTTCCTAACCACAAATAGCTGGAAGAAATCTAATATCAAGCCAAACCAAAACTCGGGTCTATCTCAGTTATAGAGCTATAGAACACACATAGGCTACTGATACAAATGTATACCTTGTAATGCCCTTAAGTTGCTTTGGATAAAAGCATCTGACAATGGATTCATGTAATGTATCTTAAAAGGTAGGACGGAAGGGCCAAGTGCCTTGAATTGTCATATAATGGTTACAAATCTTTCATTGTTATATCAAATGAGATTTATATGAACTCCATGCTATGAGCAAGAATCGACAGAACTGTTTCTCTACACATGCATGCATATCAAGCGCACAAAGAAAAATGTATCTCTTGGGGGTACATTAGTAGCACTGAGTATACGTGATGCATTTATATGTGCACGCAGCGCTGGTATTGATTGTGTGTGTCGCACTGCACGCAATGATTAGTGAGGTGCAGTGAGAGCGTGCGAGTTGCATCATGTTAAGAATATAGACAAACTCTAAAGCTCTTTGGGGAATATTGATTGAGTTTCTCAAACAGTGCTAAACCAAATGAAATTAAATGAATATAAAATGATTTCAATGTTACATTATTATAAGGACTTAGTTGGCCCGCATGTTCCTTAGACAGCCCAAGGTAATTTAATGGCTTGAGAGAAACTATGAGGTTCATTACTTCATGACTTCCTCTAATCTTAAGAACTGATTACAGAAGTAAACATGATAACGTAATTTAAACAGGAAAAATGCCCTGCTATGCACTACAGATATGCAACATGTGAGAAATGCTAACATTTTTGGTTTGGTGTACAGGTATGTGATGTAAAATTTCACTCCTGCGAGTTGTATTTGAGGATTGTGATAATTGTATTTTTTATTAATATGTTTTTGTATGAGTGAAAACCATGCATGTCTACTTTGTGAGGCAATGATAGTTAAGGTTTAACTCTTTCACCGCCAGCGTTTTAAAAAAAAGTTGCCAGCCAGCGCCAGCGTTTTTCATGATTTTCACCAAACTTTAATGCCTTCCAGAAAATGTTCTTCTTTAAATATATAAACATACAATATACCAAATGAAAGAACAGACCCTCTGCTAATAAACAAAAAAAAAAAACCGTTTCATCCTACCTTCAGTGGTTCTTTTGTAGTCAGCTTTTGAATATGGGTAGGTTTCTGCAAAAACACCACATTTTGAGCAAAAAGCAGAGATAATTCCATTTTTGTGACGGACTTTTCATAGAGATCCCATTCAGAGCGATCTTTAAAACAGACACGGACATGCAGCAGCTTGCCATAGGGCAATACTTCCGGGTTTAAAAAGTTGCGGAACCTGGTGGATAATAGCGGTATTGCGGAAATCTCGTCATTGGCGGGGAAGCGTTTTCTCTTAATTGACGAGATATCTCGTCAATGGCGGTGAAAGAGTTAATAATTGGGACCCTGCCTGTGATAAGTAATTTTTTTGTGATAGATGCTGCGTCCGAAACCGCCTACTTCATACTATATAGTACGCGAAATGCAGTAGGCGAGGCGAGTAGTATGTCCAAATACATAGTATTCGAAAAACAGTATGCGAAAAGTACCCGGATGACCTACTACTTCCGGTTAGATTTTGCAGTGTGCATACGATGGACACTTCACTATCCCATGATGCCCTGGCAGAGGAGTTATCCAACGAAGAAGAAGATCATGCGGCTGTTTTCGCGCTGGAATGACATGACATGATGACGACGTATGTCACGTGATGTAGCAACATGGCGGATGTAGTACGTCCGAATCTCATTCATACTACAAGGATTCATACTATACAGTACCTACTGTTTTAATGGCAAGTAAGTAGGTACTTCATCTTATTCAGTACCTACTATACAGTATGCGGTTTTGTGCCTTAGTGTTTTCTACATCAGAATCAAAATCATCCTAAATACTGTAAAGAACATTCTTTGAAAATATAACCTTGATATCTTTAATATTGAATGAGTAGGTCATGTCAACAATTAAAATTAAAGTTCAATACTCATTGGATATGTTAAATGCAGAGGTCATATTCCAAGTATGGGTTACCATACATTGGTCATTATGTCACTTTCAGCCTGAATGGTCACTAAACGGCATATGCAAATAGAAACTGTGATTAGTTGTTGTACAAGTCCACCATATGTTCTCTTGGCAAAGTAGGCAGTTATGGCCAAAATTAGCCATTTAGTCAAAGGTCCAGCAATCTGACATTCTTGTGGTGGCATTTTCATTTTCTCTGTAAATCCTGGGACACACACACACACACACACACACACACACACACACACACACACACACACACACACAGTTTGGTATCTTTTACTTTATGAAACTGAAATCATCAAGACTTATATTTGCTGAATATTTCATGGGCAGTCTTTCCCGCTGCCCTCTAAAGAACGCATTGTATTGTGCTCTAAAGAGTTTTTTACATAACCTGACCAGATGTATTGTAAAGGTGTATGTTTGGGACACGCTGTGTGTTGTTTACGTGTCAAAAAAATAGAGAGGTCAGTGACAAAAGGTTAACCCGTGATGACTATGCTAATGGTTGCAAAATGGTGCTTAGAAACTGTTAACCCATACTGATCATAGTCAAGTGCAAATCAGAAAAGGATCAAGAGAGTTAGAACACAAGACAAAGGAGAAAGTCATTGTATAATGGGGTAAACGCATGTAGTGTGAAGGTGATCTGGGGACTGATGCAGTTGATTTGGGGGGTAATTGTCCTGTTTCAGGGTCTAGGTCACATTAATTATATTTGTAATGTCATCTGTGTGTGCCAACCTACTGGGATAGTCTGAAACCAACTGTTATTGTGAATGAAGCCATTATCAGCTGGTAGACAAAGACTAATACACAAATAAGTCTTTAGTGAGCGCACAGCCATACCAACCTGATCTCACGAAAATCTGTGTTATAGTCACAGAAAATTTGATCGCTTTATCCATGACAATGTCACGGAATTCCGTTTTTTTCCGTGACGGGACCACTGATGTCTTTTCCGTGTCACTCCCACGGATTTCTCGTGTCGATTTATGTATTGTTTTCTCATAGTTTTTTTCCTATTTTGTTAACGTTGTCGCTTGTTCGCTAACGCTGTAAAAAAATGCAGCATGACGTTAAAACAACTTTTTTATGCCAATTAAACCTACTATTTTAAGTTTTGACGTGTGATAGGTTTACATGACTTATAAAAGCACGTTGAACTTGTTTAACTTAATTTTCTAAGTTAAAGGCACACCATGGAACTTTTTGGCCACTAGGGGGTGCTAGACATGTATTTTTCACGTCTAGCACCCCTAGAGGCCACAAGCGCCGCAGCACTGTCGCAAAGGAAAAGAAGACAACTCTTTAGGTCACAAAGTGTGCCTTCCAGCATGTCATGTGTCATATAATATCATTTCATGGGTTTTATTTTTTTCCAACGCCAAAAGATTGCGTAGCTCACGTTTACAAGCCAGTTGTAACGGTGGTTGCTTGGTTAAAGTTTAAATTAAAAAAAATATTGCCTTAAAGGGAATTGAACCCAGATCGCTCATGTCCTCGGTCCATGGCGCCACCACAGCACCACAATGTCATGTGATATAAGTCTCTCTCTAAACTCTTCAAGTAGCCTCCAGTAAAATGTACGTAAAAAATTGTGTTCGGGCAACAGACAGGATTTACATATACAAGCAATATAACATTACTTACTAGTACAAAAGCATGAGGGCCAAGTCAGCATCGGTCAGAAACCACTCCTCGTTTAGTTCATGCCAGCGAGTGAACGCTGGCCCAATATTGATCCTCGTCCTTCTTTTTATTCTGTGACTCTCCCCTTTTCTCTTTCTGGTCTCCTCCGACAAAACCTTGGGTTCCCTTTCAATACGGTTCACTTCGCATTGCGTCAGTTAGCTGACGCTATGGGGGGAAACTCCTGTTTACTCCGTGACTGAAGCCTATTGGTTAACGTCTGTACAAAGTACAGACCAATGACGTTTGAACCCGCGCGCGGGAGGAACGCGTCCCTATATAAGCGCGGTTCAATCGTCAGGAGCTCATTATTTTCTCCTTCAGCGCGAACCTCTCGCTGCTCCGAAGAAAAAGAAGAAGCCTTACCTCGCCGTTGACAAAAGCCCTGCAGCGGAGTCCAGGCCTAGCGTCTTCCCCTGCCGTTTTCCGGCTGAGAACCGAAGATAGCAGAGTCCAGGTCTAGCGTCTTCCCCTGCCGCTTTCCGGCCGAGAACCGAAGATAGCCTTCGCTTGCCGTGGTACGAGCCCTGTGCAGCGGACACACGCCTGACGAGGTCTCCCCTGCGGCCGCCCGGTAAGATCAATATTTTTAATATAAAGCTATAAGCTAAAAGAGCAGGCGCTGTTGTAATAGCGTCCAGCACAGCGGCTCGGTGAGCCTCTCTGCTATGAATTTCCTCCGAGCGCGTTACCGGTCTGGCACCTCCCACGCCGGGACCGCGCTTATGCTTTGGTTGTCTTATCCATGTTTCGTGCTCCCCCTGCTGTTCCTCTCTCGCCGGGATGAACACACGGCGAGCCATGAGACTAGATGGATGCATAGACAAGCACACACGGACTAACCCCCCCTGTGTTCTGTCACACCGCAACCGTTCATGCTTACAGAGTCCCTTCGCTCCTCTTACATTCAGTGGCGAGATCTCTGGCACATATATTAATCCCCCGAGTGCATTGGGTGATACCGTCACGACGCATGGCTGTTCTGTCTGTGTTGCTGCTCCCCTCTGCCGTTCCTCTCTTGTTGAGATGAACAAGCGGGGAACCGTAGACCTGGATAGATGCATACGACAAGCAAACACGGGCGGTCTGCCCCTGTCTCTGTCATAGCACAGCCACTCGTGCTCCACGCTCGCGGAGTCCCTCGCTCCTTTCCCCACAGTGGTGAGGTCTCTTAACGGCTTAGCTAGCACGCGGTATTACGGCTCGCTGCCTCTAAATGCAGCTGTCCAGTGTTCAACGATTACAGAGCTTCATGCCCCTCCCCTCCTGGAGCGGCGCGATCTCATTCGTCTGCTCGATAGGGCCGATTCGCCGCTATTGGAGCACCAAGAACACTCATTATAAGAGAGCTTCATGCCCCTCCCCTCCTGGAGCGGCACGATCTCATTCGTCTGCTCGATAAGGCGGACACGCCTCTATTGGAGCGCTAAAACACTTATTATAGAGCTTTACTGGCCTGAGCCGATCTCACTTCAGATAGCTCATTCTTTGTCTGCCTGGTAATTTCTCTCTGGTTTAGACGGAATCAGAGGCAGAACGAATTTGTTTATAATATACTGAGGCCTGAATACCTCCCTTTATTCAGTCCCGTCCTATATCAGTGCGCTGAATATTGGTACATTCTTATATATATACCCGGTTTTTCTGCCCTTTTAATAAACGGCAAAACCGCGGGCCTCACGGCAGACTTCCTCTCTGCGATGGGTTCAGTCTGACATTAAACCACCTAGACATACTACCCTGCTCCGTGAGCCCTTCGGTCACCGTCACTACTGAGGCTTGTGCACCTGAACGGCTGAGCTCTGGTCTCCGCAGCACAGCTGCATCAACAGAGAACGAAACTGTCTGGGAGAAAAGGGGTTATGTCGCGCCTCGGCTGGACTGCCCTGAAATTTTTCTGTGTGCTGTTTATCCAAACATACTGTGTAATACTGTCGGCTATGCGACCTCACTATAGTGGCGAACGGTATTTAATTCCTCTAAAAAGAGTAATTTCCGTGCTTATACTGTGTTTTGACACCCACGGTTGTACGGTGTCTCTAAACACTTTATCGCCTTACTGACAAGCAATCAGTAATACGCACACACGGCCCGCTGTCCATAATTCTATCGACGCTAGCCGAAAAAACCCCGGTTTGGCCATATACTGTGTATTGACACCCCACGACTGTACGGTGTCTCTAACACCTTTCTGCCAAATTCGCTCGCAGCCCACCTCAGTTTCTCCGCTACGATGCTGATGGCGCAAACGAGCACGGTCTTACGGCTGTTATTCTCTCTTCCTAGAGGAAGGACAGCCTCAGACTTTTGCATGGCTCCAAGCGTTTGAATCGCGCCCTCTCCGGACGGCCACTCAAAGGCTTACAGCCAAGCGGTTTATGACGTTTTCGGCCATATAGCTGATTTATATTAGCGGATCCGAAGACGCTCACACCTCCGCTCCAATACTCGGAGATATTAAGGGTAATATCAACCTCAAGTGAGCTTGCTACCCGCCACAATAAGTTTCAAAGCTTAAAGCGCGCGCACAGTCAGACGCGCGCGGCATCTCGTTTAAGACGGGCACACGTACCCCTCTAACGAGCCTCAGAAAGCTGAATATCGTGGCATTCTGTTCATAAGTCCACTTCAGTTTGACTAAGCAAAGGTCCCGCCCCGAGCTGACGGCCGGGAAGCTTGCTTAAGTTACACACGGCTGCATGAAGTGCTGTCATTACGAGCTAGCCCAGCATTTGCTGTGGGTTGAACACGCTTTACGACGGCAATCAGCCTTCGGCGCGTGGAACGCCGTTTGTCTCATATAAATCACCTTGTACTGTGAATACGGTACATTAAGAGGATGATTTAGCACTGCAGCACTCTCGACCGTGTTATTGTGATAATGCGGTCGGGCAATCTACGGTGGTTTCATTATTTACCGAACCAGACTGAGATCTCGCCCCCTGAACAAGCTGACGAGTCATCTCCTTTATAAACTCATTGCATCGCTTTATAAGCTATGTTCAATCAGAGTGATACGCATCTCATGCTTAACTACCAATATTAACCCATTACGATGGGCGTGCGGAGATGGCATCCGTGGGACACAACCTACATTACGTGCCTTATGACACATTGACACAAGCTGCTAGGACCCCTTTCACGAGGCGTCCTTATGCAAAGTCTGATCCATTCTGTCTAGTGACATTTGAAAGTCAAAACCCCCCGCGAATCGCCGGTGGAACACTTTTCTCCTCACTACAGAGGCACGGCGGCTCTCTCCCCTACCTATATCTATGTGGCCGTGATAACAGCGAACCACGCTTTTACGACCGACCATTCATTTAATTCACAAGCCTGTCATCTCTCAGATGCGGACGGCGGCGGTAACAGCGAACCATGCTTTTACGGCTGGCCATTCACTTTATTCATAAGCCTGTCATTTCTCAGTTGCGGACGGTGCCCGAGGCACAGCGCTCTGGAACTGTCCAAGGTCCTGTATGACACATACGTCTGACGTACATCAGACGATCAGCTGTTCATCTGCGTCACAGATCACTCACTAGAGCACCTGTCAATACAGGCTATTTATGGATCGTTGACGTTATCACCTCCCGTGACAATTATGCTCACTTGTCTTAGAGCATGGGCATGGTCTTAGAGGTTTCTCATTGACAATTGTGACACGGCCGGCTGGTCCCCGCCGTCCACGTTGTCAGTTTACAGCTTCGACATCCCTGCTTCGCGCACTACTGAGGTTTGTTGCATTAAAGGTGCGCCCATTAGCTCACCTGTATGCACGATATGGTTTTTAATTATATGCGTCCACCGTGCGCTTAGAGAAGCTCACATGTACACGCTATAACATTTTGGTATACAATAAGATGCGCTTGGGAAAGCTCACCTGTATACACAGCTGTGTTATGCTTTGTGACACATACATTGTTGTTCATCTGTGTACGTTCACGGTGCGTTGGGTGCCCACCGTTACGTTCATCAATCATATCTGTACACATTCACTGCGCGTTCTGTGCACTGATTTATCTATACGCATTCACGGTGCACTGAAGAGTTCACCCGTGTGCGCACAATTTATTATCAGAACACATGACGGCGCGCTCGAGAATCTTGCCGGCCTGTGCATTATAACACTCTGATTCATCTATATGCATTCACGATGTATTCAAGTGTTCACCTGTGCCCGTGCAATTTATAGTCAATACACATTTACGGCGCGCTTGGAAAGCTCACCGATCTGTGCACTATAATACTACCTATATGCATCCCGATGCGCTCGAGGGTGCACCTGGGTTCACACTATTGTGGTATCTGTATAATCCCACGCTACGAACCGTTCTGCCGCATATTATAGTCAGATCGGCCGTTCGTGAGCTGCGCAGATCACTCACTACGTATGTCTGTTGCTAACAGTGGTTATTTAGATGGATCGTTGAAACCATCGCACCGGCTCACGCCCCTCTATGAGCTATGTCCTATATAGAGCCCACTCTGTGCGAGTTTGGCTTCTTCATGAACTTGGTCTACAGGGGTATCTATATCTATATTTGATATCTGCTACGCGGCCGGCTGGTCTTCGCCGTCTACGTTGTCAGATTGTACAGCTTAGACGTCCCTGCCCTACGAGCGCAGGTTCTCTCGGCTCAATCATGCACGCTCATGCGTTTTATGTGTACACCACGGTGCGCTCAGCGAGCTCACCAACGTGACTCTGAATTTACTTATCTCGCACAGCCGCGGCGCGCTCGGTACCTCGCCGTCTTGGGCTATGTTATGTGCCCCCGGTGCGTTTAAAACCCCACCGTGTGCGCGTCAACAATTTATATGGTGCTTACACATTTGCTTTTAAAGCTGTGAATATGCCGGGTATAGGGCCACACGCAGTGTCTCTCCGGTAAGGCACTTCAGTACGTTGTGTATGCACGGCGTGATGGGATTACGTTCCCCCATAGCGTCAGCTAACTGACGCAATGCGAAGTGAACCGTATTGAAAGGGAACGCTTAGGTTACTCACGTAACCCCGGTTCCCTGAAATAACGGGAACGAAGCATTGCGTCTCTTGCCGTGCTACAAACGTCTACGCAGCGAGTGTTATTCGGCTGCGCGCTTCAGTCGAATATAATGAGCTCCTGACGATTGAACCGCGCTTATATAGGGACGCGTTCCTCCCGCGCGCGGGTTCAAACGTCATTGGTCTGTACTTTGTACAGACGTTAACCAATAGGCTTCAGTCACGGAGTAAACAGGAGTTTCCCCCCATAGCGTCAGCTAACTGACGCAATGCTTCGTTCCCGTTATTTCAGGGAACCGGGGTTACGTGAGTAACCTAAGCGTTTCTTTTTCTTAGGTGCTGCTTCGGCCATGAAAAAAACATCAGGAAAATAAATAGTTGTGCTCTCACATCCGAATTTGAGGTAGTGGAGGAAGTGACGTATGCCGTAAAGCAGATTTTTGTAGTTTTTTGTTTTGTGCTCGAGTTACTACCCGAAACCCCAAGTTTGAAAGTATGAGCTAAAGCAATACAGACCCCGTCAGGCTATGGCGGACATATCATTCAACCTAAGTCGATGTACCATCACAAGGGTCTTGAAAATATATTATGAAGATTGAAAAACTACAAAATGTCACTTTAAAGTAACATAAAAATATGTTGATTTGAAAAAAAAGCTAAAATTTTTACAGTGCACAAAAAAAAGATTTGTAGCTACTGTTGGCTTATAATCCTCAGTCCCATTCATTGCAACTGCATGATAGTGGGTTATAATTGCAAAATTCCCATTGTTTGGTTAGTTTATTCCTAAAAACTGTCATTTTTCTGATAAGTATGTTTATGTGTTCATGTATCCTGCTTGTAGCAGACCAAATAAATCAATAATCAAGCCTTGTTGGTTGAATAGCAAGCTTGGCAGGTAAAGTGATTTGCCTGATTTGTGTATTATTCAAAACACTCTTCACAATTTGCTCAAGTGTGGGTTTGTTTTTTTTAACTAATCAAAGTTTAAATAGAGAGAGAGAGAGAGAAAGAGAGAGAGAGAGAAGACAAAATCAGCGGGAGGGATGAGAGTGCCTTTAATAGAAAAGTCATTATGTGTATCCTGCTCTTGATCTCAAGTAGAAATTGTAATTCATCATGTCCGACCTTTGATCTTCAGGCGGCATGAATGAGGGCTTAAGCAGGATGACAAAGTGCTTTCGTTTGATTTCGTCATTGATTTGAATTGACATTAAACAAGATTATAGATATCCATGGTAGTACATAAGGCACCTGGATAAATTCTGAAAATGGTGTAGAGATACATTTTTCTCCATCCTTTAAAGCAGTGAGTAGTATACATGTGTCATACATATACATGTGTCATACTGACAACAGAAAGAGAAAACTATACTGTAGTAAGAATAGTGTGTGGGTGGGGGGAAATCAGAAAATGTCTGATTTGAACTCTGGTTGCCAGCACACAAACGTCACAGTGCTAGATGTAGAAATGCGTGCAGTACCCTACAGGTCACATTTCAGATGTCTAACTTGCATTTTGTCATAGCGTTGTCTGTCTCCAACAGACTATTGGGGCACAAATGGCTGCTATGTCTTGACAGTGCCATTTAAACCTATACCTCCAATTTCTTTTTTCTTTTTTATCATGAAGAGTTCAAAATCAATTCATTCAGTGATTCATGAAATAGCCTACATGGATTTAAAGTAAAGACAAAAGAATTACTTATGTGATCATTCTTTTCATTTACAGTACTATCTTATATAAATGTGACCCAGTCTGTGAAAACCCGGCTAAAGTCATTTTTTTTGTAATTTAAAGTTTTTTACATAAAATCATGCTATATAATGTAAATAAAATATAATGTTAATATCTTTAATAGTGATATTGATTGAGTAAAGTCATGTCAAAGATTGCAATTAATGACCTCATCCGGATTTTACAGGCAGAGTCACATATACTAGTTGTTTGTAACACCATTCATTATTGCTTACGTCAAAATACCGCTGGAATCTAAAAAGTAAACCAATCAAATTATTGTCCAAAGGAGACGCAGTCATAATGAGCTTTTTGGGACGGCTGTGCACTTCCCCTTAGTGACCTTTCTCTCACCTTTTTGATGGAAAAACAATTTGGCCAAATGAAGAGGCAGCAAATTCACAAACTGCAGGGCACTCAGCCTTGATTTTCTTCCTGCGGTCCTGTACTTAGTAAGCATGGAGAGTAGCGAGACTGCTGTGAAACGACATTATCGCTGTTTATTTGCCTATACACTTGTTTATAGAGAGAGAGAGAGATCCGCAGCCTCGTGAGATTATCAACAGACACATCAAGCGGCAAACTCTTTGTTAGTCTCTCAGATGGAATGCTCAAAGGACGGGACGGGTTTGTGTTGAGAAGAACAACCTCATGGACGTAGGAGATATTATCCGTTGAAGTTCTTGATCTCACATCTGACGAAATTAACTAATGACATTCTGCGTCTATGAGAGATGATTCATGCGATAATACTCTGCAATCTTGGTGAATTGTGAGTGGCAGCCTGAGACGCCTCCGATCTTTACGTCTTTGCCCCATAATGCATCTCTCGGAGTCACTGGTGCATCGTGTTTAATTACACAGATCTTTTCTCTCTCAGAAATATTGTTTGTTCCATTTCTTTTTCCAGTATATCTTTCATTCAAAATTCTGCTTCCCCCAGCATCCCTTGTTCAATAATGCAGCGTTCCGGTCCACTGGGACGCAGCTCCTCTTCAAGAGGTGACGGACTGGCAGGATATGAAGACGTGCACACAGAAGTCTCTTTAAACGGCAACGGCCATACGCACATCGACATATGCTGCCGAGGACAGGCGCCATGTCAGACAGGAGGGAAGGATGGAACAGAAGAGAAAGAAAATGGGCAGATGGCATTTCAAATCGAGTTATGGGTATGTGGCTTTGCAGAAAGTCCCTGTTGTTGACCAAGCTCAGTTTGAAAGGAGAGACAAATCACTTAGGGAGACAGTAAACGGCTTTTTAAGAGGAACGATGCAGATTTGTGCTGACACACAAACAGAAATAAGAGAGTTTGTGTGTGTGTGTTTGTAAATAGGACAGATCCATGTGGAACTCCTGAGAGAGGTTTTAATTATAGAGAAAAAGAAAGCCATGTTCTCCGTCTCATTAAGATGTTATACACAGTATTTTGTCAAGCCGGGTGCTTTTGTTATATTTAAAACCATATTCGTATTTAAAAGCCAATTGAACCTTAACTGCCCACCCTAATGTCTTAAGATGTTCAGCACAACTTAGTATAGAGCTGTCACTTGATGCGAGATAATGAAGAAACAGCCATAAAATGACCCAACTAGAAGAAAATGTTTTTGCTTTTTCATTGCTCAAGGAAATTAATCGAGATCTTTGCAATGTTTGTTTTGATCATCAACTGTGATTTCCAGAAGCAAGTAAGCATTTTAGCCCTTCTGGTTGCAAGTCAATGGGATTTTGGTTAAATGCATTAAAATAGGTTAACCATGGGTTAACCATTTTGTTTTATAATTTAAAACACGCCAGTAATACCCTCACTCGTGACTTTTAAAGATTTAAAGTGTCTTAAAAAGGGCGGTTGGTAGCAAGTTGCTCCATGGGACAACAGATGTTGTCGGCAACTTAAAACCTCATCACTCATGAAGATCTCAAAAAGCAAGGCAACACAATTCCCAGCAAAGATTCATCTATGGAGTCTTTCCTTATCAGGGAAAATATTTTTAATTACGTTTGAAAGCTTAGTGGTGATGACATTAAAGTCGAATGACCTTGGTGTAGTTGCTTGTAGCCTAAGGTTAGTTTCTTATTTTTAGTAAACGCATTTAGACTTAAAAAGTCAAGATTATCTTGTTGGACAAAACGTGTAAATGTCTTAAATTTTGTTAAACACAGAGCTTATTTTTATCCGATAATCCAAAAGTCTATGGGAAAATTGACTGGGCTTTTTTGTCAAGGAAACCAGTTGACCTTCCTGGTTAGTGGTTGGCCTTCAACAAATACGCCATCCTTGCTGTACTCTTTGCAAGAAAGTAAAATGAAAAGCCTGTAATATTTTAATTGTTTCAGCTGCATAATTTTCAGGCCACAGAAATGTGAAGATAAACACACAGCGTATGGTTATTTTATAAGTTGTTAATAAGGATTTATGTAGCACGCTCAGGTGTAGTTACACCAGGTGGTACTCTCATACATCACAGGGTGATTAAGTGTGTCATCGCTACGAGTCGACCTTGATGAGGGTAAACAACCATACACATGAACACACCACAATTTGAGTTTTAATTAAATATTAAAGAATACCTCTACGGACGCAGCCCCATAAAACAACCTCGTGTATGCTCTCTGTTGCCATATTTACTTGTGTGCATGTGTCTTTGAGAGAGAGAGAGAGAAAAAAATGTCTTGTTGGGAAGTTAGCAGCACAGTTGGTATGTGTTCTTCTGGAAGGAGTTTGTGTTTCATGTTTGTATCAGTTGGTGTTACACTAAGAAACTTTGGAGTGTGTATGTGTGTGTGTCTGTCTTCCCAAACGGGAGGAGAAGTGGAGACAGATGGTCTATCTCAGGACCATCCAAATGTAGATTAAATATTAAAGATTTATTTGAAATCTTCATGATGATATAAAAATAGATTAGAATGAGAATACTTGGATGGAGAAAACACCTGTTTATGGCCTGCTTCACTTTCATCTCACACTGACATGAGAGAGAGAGAGAGAGAGAGAGAGAGAGAGAGAGAGAGAGAGAGAGAGAGAGAGAGAGAGAGAGAGAGAGAGAGAGAGAGAGAGAGAGAGAGAGAGAGAGAGAGAGAGAGAGAGAGAGAGAGGAGAGAGAGAGAGAGAGAGAGAGAGAGAGAGAGAGAGAGTGCATGTGTGTGTATCATAAACAACATGCAACATGAAAATCAAGATCCTTTTAAAAAAATGGAATAAACATGAATTTCCGTTTGTACAGATTATAATTATTGTTTATAGTAATCTTCCTACATAATTTTGCAAAAAAAACTATTTTTATTTCATCATTGATGATGAAATTTCCCAGATGAATATTTTATTGCTCAGGAGACTTAATGGAATTATCAGTTATGTGTTTTTTTTTATATCATCTTTGCTTCAGATGTTTCATAGCAAATATTAACAACAAAAATTATTAAATTTTTCATTTCCCCCTAAGTCGATGTAGCGTTGTACATTATTGAAACATTACTTGTCAACAGTGGCGGCCGGTGACTTCTTTTTCGAGGGGTCATGTGTGTGCCGCATCATTTCTAAATATGTGTTTGGAGCGTCATGTGAACCATGTGCATCATACGTCTTGTCAAAATAAGTGCCTGTTGCACATGCCTCTAAAGGGATTATGATATGAAGCATCTTGTGAGTATTTTGTGAACGTGAACATCTCTTTTATCATAAATCCTTTCGGCGCATGATGCACATGGTTCACATAACTCTCCAAACATATATTTTGAATTTGTGCCCCTCTGAAGAGAAGTTACCAGCCGCCAGAGCTTGTCAATTTGTTTTTATTTGCTTTCCTTTTACAGTAATGTCATCTAGCAGTAACTATTAATATATTCTAAATATCTTATGTGATTTTTGCTATGGTTTGGTCAGAACAATTCCTGAATTCATCTGGCACTTCACATGCAAAAACACACTAAAATGTGGAAACCACAAGGGTGTTGCAACAACATGCGAATGTGTAAATGTTGTCAAATTGCCATATAGTTATTTTTTGCACTGCTGCTATGCTGTTTAGTAGAAAATGATTGGCTACATCTGGGATGTTTTTAGATTGTCACAGCAGGTGAGGAAAACCTGGTAGTTAGCACATGTATCTCACATTTACATCCACAAACATGCATATAGAATCTAACCGAACACACCTGTCCAAATGTAGACCTATGGAAGTAGCTACACTCCTACCTCATTTATATTTTTTCAGTAGGGTGACCCTAGCATGGTTTTGTATTAAATCCGGTTTCATTTACTCATTTTTTCCAAGAAAACATGTAAATTTACTGCATTATGACAAACAATTACAGTTATTCGTACACTGTCAAAAAATTAAATAAAATGGTCCCTAGCTGTCACTAGGTTGGTAATCTTTCAAAAAGTACACAGTTGCACCTAAAGTGTTCATATAAGTACCTCAAAAGGTAGAAATATATTCCAAATATATACATATATATGTACTCAAATGGTTCATATTACGAACTTTTTAAAGGTTACTGCCCTAGTGCTAGGTTGGGACCATTTTTTTCTGCATGTGCTATTGCATGTGCAGGTTTACAGGACGTAATGATCAAATGTTCCCATCTACAGTAAAATTGGGCTTTAAAGAGCATCAAGAAAACATTTACTTATTGTTTACCAATGTCTTTTTAGCAAAATTATATTCAAGAGTACCATTATATAACTAATAGGGATGGTTTCCCAGACAGGATAAGCTTAAGCCATGACTAGGCCTTAGTTTAAATATGAAATATAACTAGTTTTAAAAAAAACATGCCTTACTAAAAACATAAATGGCTTGCAAAGGGCAAAGGAAAAACAAAAACAAAGGGCACTGATGTATTTTAAGATGTCAGTGCAAGTTGTTTTCAGAAAGCTCTTACTTTTTTATTCTAAGACTAGTCTAATCCCTGTCCGGGAAACCGCTCCATTATGTTTAATTATTTGCATTTGCTAATTTATACAAATGATGATATATTTTTGCCATACAAGAAGGTACAAAAGCTGTCACTGGGGCGAAACCTTTTCACAAAATACACTTTTGTACCTAAAAGGTGCATATTGGTAGCCTGACGTTGTCATACTCAATTCTAGTCAGAATTTGAGTCTGATACCGCTCCATTGAGCTATAATTATGAGGCGTGTCTCAACCGAAAAATGCCTCTGCACTCAATTGGATAGACCTACGACCAATCAGAGCAACGGGGTGTGAGACGTATGTTGAAATGACGTATTTGCAGCTTGACCGAACTGCTAGTTATTTCGCTACGACACACACTACAAGTCTGAGTTTGCGAACGTACATCAACACCTACTATGTTTACAACATTTCATTTATATCACATTAAGTCATACAGTAAGACTATCTCTTACCATTTGTACATTAGTTGAACTTCATCCACGACGATACCCATTACGTTTGCTTGTTATATCCATCTCGTCGTGCACACCGAGTTGCATCGCCGTGATACCCATTTTAGTTGCTTCTTTAACTTGATCTTTCATAAGTGCGACAACTTTTGTCGAATCCCGTAGGACGGCAAAAACATCAACAAATGCCTTGCTCGCGTTTCTCTGTTCCTCTTTTAAAATCAATGCTCTGTCGATATCTTTTAGAACAGACTCAATGTCAGAGTCCACACATCTGATTTCTACCGCGGCAGCCATTTCGTTGTAAACAACAGATTCAACACACGCGCTCTTTGGTGACGTGGTTGATTTACGTTACTGATCATCTGTCCATCATCATATAAAGCCCGCCCTGACAATTTGATTGGTTCGACCAGCTTTGGGTCGAGCATAGTAGCAACTCAACGGTGAAACTCCAGACCGATCTTCCCGTTCCTCAAAATGTTGTGGGCGGGGCTAAGATCGGCTGGCACCCAGGCTAGCATATTGGTACCTTAACCTCCTAAGACCTGGAGGGTCCACATACGTGGACATCACATTTTTTGTTGTTTGCACAATAACTGAAACCTGTTGTTCACAAATGTGGACAATTACACTGCTTCATGTTAAAAGAAAAACTTTTGGTTATTATATTTATTGGTTCTTTCTAACCCCAAATAGCTGGAAGAAATCTAAAATGCAAGCCAAAAAAGCTCGGGTCTTTGGAGGATAAAGGTACACATTGGTACCTTGAAGGTACAAACTGGTTCCTCAAAGGTACTGTACCAAAATATGTATTTTTTGGCAAACAATATAAATTTTCAGTAGAATAGCTTGCATGTATTTAAACTACAGCAACCTATAATTGAAAGTTGTGAGTGGAAAAGTTACTTAGACCCAACCCTGGACTACATACGCATGCCTGCATGCACCCAGATACTTTGAAATAAGAACACATGCAAGATTTAAAACGGAGCAATCTGTTGTGGTTATTCGTTTACTGTGAGATCCTGTCCATAGTCCAATGGGAGGGATTCCAACATTTAAAGTTGTCACTGTGATTGACAAGCCAACTCTTCATTTATCTTCATGAACATGCAGACTTCTCTTACGCTAGTCACCGCACACCAGAATCAGGGGTCTAGGAGTTTGTGTGCTTGTGCAGATCTCACAAGGGACCACATTGTTTCATCACCTTGGGGATGCTGTTTTCCCAAAGGAGAGTATTTCTCAGATTCTTTGGGATGAAAAACCGCGTGTCTTATTAGAAACTAGGACACCCACCCCCCAACGCTGCAACCTTGCTCGGGTTCAACTTTTGTTGCATAGGCTTGCGATGTTCATGTGAGACAGTAAAACACTGTCAGCTGCAGGTAGGAAACATTTCACCGCCCACATACACACAAAGACACACACAGCAATGTCTGGATGTCCTCAAGCGAGCAGAAAGGTAATATGTGGTGACAATAGCGCCCAGCAGGCCTGCTTGCAAAGTTTTCTCAGTGTGAAATCCAAAGTATAAGAGAGATTAAGAAACAGCCACTTGATATCCAGCAGGTCTCACTTAAACTATTGCTTGAACCTGATATTATGTGATGGAATGATTGATCGGGAAACCGGACATCTCTCTCTCTTTCTCTAAGTTCACTTTTATTAGTTTTTATTTAAGGAAAAAATGCATTTTTTGACATTTTATATTGCATATTATATCACTAAACTTTATTACCTGTGTGCTTCACTGTTAATATAAAAATAAGATGCTTGTGGAAGTCTTTGATAAATTTATTTTTTGTGTCTATTCATTAGTCATGGGTAAAATTCATCTTCATTTTTACCCATAAATTTAGTCAACTTATGCTATTATGCATTTTTAGAAAAAATAGCACAAAAGCTGTTTAATGTATTATTTATTTTTTATTTATTACTATTATTTATCTTGACTAGAGATGAGTTGTTATAACTTATAAAATATTGTAGTTGGAAAAAAGTCAACTTTATTTTTTAAGTAGCAACTCATCTCTTGTCAAGATAAATAATAGTAAGTTGACATGACTTATAAATCTGAGTTGATTCAACCAAAAAATTTAAGAAAGCAAAGATTTGTTTACAGTGTAACGACCCTTTTTAAAAAAACACTACGCCATAAAAGAATAATGTAAAATCAACATATATATTTTATGTAACTTTAACTTAACAAATTAAGTTAAAAAAAATTAACTTGTTTTTATAAATTAGGTCAACTTTTGAAGTCAAAACTTAAAAAGTTGGTTGAAATGAAAATGCATGCTGCATTATTTTTTTACAGTGCACAGTCTCGTTGACGGGAATTGTATCATTTAATTCTACTTCTAATACTCAAAGTAATAAGCAAAAATTGCAGTTTTAAGGTTATGCGGTAGCTTAAACATGATCATTATTCAGGAAAATAAGTAAAAAATATTGAAGTAGAAAGTACAGCAGCTCAGAAAAAAATTACAAAAAATGATAATAAATAACAATCAATATATAGGCTAGTAAAATAACATGTAAAAACTAAAAAAAAAACATTATTTATTTCTACATCTGCTATAATACATGTTAGTACTAATCTGTTAATTAGGTTAATTTGTTTTTAAGCATGGTGGATGTTCAGTATACCTGAGGGGTTTATTTTTAGTCCTCATGCTGTTTAAGCATGTTTGTCACCTGCAAACATACCATACCTGTATATTATTAAATATGAAATCCCTTGTCAATTGGCACAGCTCATTACGGTGATTTATACTGCCCAGGCCTAAAAATCAGGCGACATGGATGCCTGCAGATAAAGATGTTACATTAAATTGCCTTTCTCAGTGCAAATGGCTGCCAATCAGCATGAATAATTAAAATATGGGTCAGTGGTAAGCGCTTGAGTGGCTTTCCATAGCAGGATGGCAGATTTTAAATCCTCTGAATTGAGGGTATCCCATTGAACAATCCTTCATTCTGAAACAACATAAACAGCAGGCACTTGTATATGCTGGGCATTTATACCCTGCCATGCTTTGAATGATGGTGTGATATTTAACGTGTTTTATCTCTCAGAAAAGGCAAAGGCAAAAAAGGCAAAAGGTATTTCTTCTGTTTCACCTTGAGATGGATTGTGAGGCTTTGTTTTAAGGTTAAAGAGAGAAGATTGAGACTCATAAAATGAAACCAAAAGGAGAAAGGACGCTACTGTCTCTATTTTCTGGCATTTTATTTTTAATGACGAGGTTTATTCTGCGTTTTCACACTTTGGCTGCAATGTGGAAATTATGCATTGGAAATCTCATTAACTACCTTCTCTGTGTGTTGACATTTCATTTGCATCAGGCAAGTCGCACCACATTGTGGATTTCACACTCCATCCATCTCATTTCCTCCTCAGATATGTCTTTTGGCTCAAAAGGAAATAATGTATAACATTCATTTCCCCAGCCCTTTATTAATGCACAAACAAAACCACCAATTATAATGCTGTGTTGTTTTTTGCTCTCTCTTTCTCTCCCCCTCTTTTTTATTCTTCTTCTCCCAAACCTTTTTGTCAACATTCTTCAGAAAATTAATTACTTGGTTTGTGTCTGATGCTGTGTTTTACACGTTCTGCATATAATTTTGGCTTAGGGAATTGTGAGCCGGTTCCATTAAAAATAATAATAATAATAAATACCAGAATGAAATGATTTATAATTCAAGAGACCTAAATATTGTAAGTGTAATTAAAGACTCAGATGACAATGTGTTGTTATTGAAACACATTCAAAACAGTTTTGTTATAAAAACAAAACAAAACAAAACAAAACAAAACAAAACAAAACAAAACAAAACAAAACAAAACAAAACAAAACAAAACAAAACTGTTTGTAATTTGTTTCACTAAATATAGGGACGTCCCACGTGACGTCACGGCATTTGGAGCAGCCATTTTCACATAATATAAAATGCTAAATCGCCGTAGATACTACAGCTCATCGCAAAAGATTCCTATCATGCCCGAGCGATGCTGTGCAGTTGGATGTGATCAGATACTTGATCATACAAAGGCAATACATTATCTTTATACCATATCCCAAAAGAAACAAAACGGAGAAACAAGTGGTTGGCGGCAATAAACAGGCAAAACGCTGATGGCTCAACGCACACGGCTTTGCAGTCTTCATTTTTTGGATCAGGTAAGTTGTCCCATCAAAGGCTAATGAATGATTTCTCTGATTTCGGGATCAAATGTTGTAAATTCACTGTTGCCATAGAAATCTGCAATGTTTGTGTGCAGTACCAAGCATTCAACCTAAGCTTGTATTAGCCGGACACATCAGGCTCCAAATTTAACGATATTGTACATCTTTTTGAAGGCTAATAAGTGCTCGTTGGTGTTTTTAGCCCTCAACGGAGCCTTCAAGGCAACGCTGCCTGGAAGGCACTCCTCGCCCCGAGCATTTCAGCCAATCACAGCACTGGCGCTAGATATCGAGCCTTCCGCCAGCTTCTGGCAGTTCGAGCTCACTGTTGGTCAGGTGAGTAGCGCAGATATTGTAAGATAGGAATGTATTTGAATTCAGCTTGAAATGTTTCGAGCGTTTAAGTTACGTGTTTTCACGTTTTCAACGTGACCAAGGCACGACTTTTTTTTCCGTGCCAGTTTCACGTATTGGTTACTCAATTGTTTTTCCTATTTTCTTACCATTAGAATGGCTTTCTGTTAAATAAAATGTCATCCTAACCCAACTCTAACCCCAAGCAAAAACATATAAACCAATGCTTAAAATGATATCCTAACCCAAACCGAACTTTATCCTCGCACGAAAACTTTTTAAAAATCAGATGAAAACGTATAAACCAATGCTTAAAATGACATCCTAACCCAAACCACAAATCTTACCCCAAGTGACAATGGTTTGAAAAAAAAATTTTAGTAACCAATACTTGAAACTGGCACGAAAAAGAAAGTCGTGCCACGGACACGTAAAAACGCGGAAACACGTAACTTAACAAAACATTTTGAGCTCAATTCAAATACAGTCACATTCCTATCTTACCAAATCTGCGCTACTCACCTGACCAATGGTGAGCTCGAACTGCCAGAAGCTGGCGGAAGGCTCGATATCTAGCGCCAGTACTGTGATTGGCTGAAACGCTCGGGGGCGGGGAGTGCCCTCCAGGCAGCGATGTCTTGAAGGCTCCGTTGAGGGCTTAAACACCAACAACCCTAATAAGTGAGATGACATGAGGTGAAGAGTGACGGCCGCTGCGCTAATAATAGATATTGGTGGGGGAAAATTTATTCTGTTTTTTCAAAATTTCTCACACACAATTAAATAAATACTGTAGCGCAAAATATTGCAATATTTAAGCTATTTATAAAAGAATTATATTATAACAATATACTAATAATATATATATTATAATTATATTATATATTACCCACCTAGATCCATTTATTGCCACTAAGTAGCTGACAATGTATTTTGTCAAAATGGCTGACACGTAGCTAGGGGTCACATGACTGGGAGATCCCTATATAAAGATAAAACCGTTAAGTGATAGCAGATTAATTAAAAATCCTCACGATTTCCCAGCCTGTTCTTGTTAAACACACACACACAAACAAACACAAAGTTGTTAACACATACGGGACAAGCCATCCAAAACAGCTGTTTTTTTCTATGTGTGTAAAGAAAAGTACAGGATGCCTGTGATTAGTATAGATGCAGCAAGACTGACACTCAAGTTGACATGAAATGCACTTGTTTGTGCCCTGGCATTCGCTAGCGGTGCCCTAGATGGCTTGTAAACAAGATATGCCGTGGATTCAAATCGGTGGCGCAGACGACATCCATATCTGACAACGCAGGTGATGTGTGTCTCTGCTCACCAGCCGCCTGCTCATTTTATATAAAAACAATTACTTTATGCTCACCTCTCCTGTAGCTCCACACTGTATCGGGCTCAGAGCAATATAAACCTGTCTCTAATGAACGGTATGCTGGTGATGCCTTCACTCAAACGTGTGCACAAAAAAAGAAAGCACAGCGCTGGGGTGGAAATTCAACAGATTTGTGTTCCTTGTGACAATTGTTCATTTGACGCCAAGTCATGGAAATAAGACAAATATATCTGGTCAGTAAAGGAAGAAACAATTTGAACAAGTATTAAAGTGAGATAAAATGTAAGAGGCAATAAAAAAGACATGGATTTAAATTGATAGAGAGAGAAAGCCTGAAGATGGGTAAATTAAAAAAAGCAAGATAAGGTTAAAGATAATGAAAGACCCATAATCACCATTGAGATCTCTTTAATATCTCTATAGCTTCTTCTAGATATTAAAGAAAGTATAAATGAAGAGGAAGGAAGCACAAGTGCATGTGATGTGCCCAAGCACTTGCCATTTTCCAGTTTCCACTAACAAAATGACAAAAAAGATGTAATATGCTTTGCTACACATTTAAAGCTGTTACTGTTGAGTACATAAAACATGAATATTCAGTGTTTAGCTTTGTATTTTTTTCTCATCTCTGTAAAAATATATCAATGCAAACACATTTATAATACTACATCTCACAATGATGATACTATAATATTGTGCAGGATTGTGCACAATTAAACAGTGTTGATAATTGGTACATTTACATTTATGCATTTATTAGTTGCTTTTATCCAAAGCGACTTACATTGCATTCAATTTATACATATCTTTCTCAGTATGTGTGTTCACTAGGATCAAAGTCATAACCTTTGTAATGCTTTACCAACTGAGCTACCAGAACACCTGTATTGAGTTACAGAAACATACTGAGGTGTAAAGAAACCAACCACCTTTGAGCAAAAACATTTTTTTCCCAGACCAAGTTCCCTGTATACTCCCTCTGCCCTCTTTTCGGAAGTGGTGGTGCACATATCAACCACCACCATCTGGGACTTCCTGATCCAGAATTCTGTTTTTCAGTTTCGGCATGTAACCAAATCTGTCTCTCTCTTTCCCTCTCTCTCTCTCCAAGCATGCGGATCCCATTCGGAGTGGAACGAATGGGATTTGAGTAGTCTTTGATCTTTATTTTCTGATGATGCCATCTGTGTGCGCGGGCACTGTCAACAAGCACCAGGCATTAAACCTGAAATGAGAGTAATTACGCAGTGAGGCCACATACACATGTGCCTCATGAAACTGCATCCATGAAGGTTATATTTAATATATGCTTATGCTAATATAGAGACACGGAGCATGCTGTCAGAGGATGTACCATTATTCCTTTATATAGGGGTTCAACTTTTTCACCTACGAAACCAATTTTATGCAGGAAACATTCTTGAAAGTAATATGCTTTAATGTCTATCCATCTTCTTATGTGACTTTTACAAACTATGCTCATTTTGATCTCCATACACTACAGACTTAATCTGTTCTTGCATTTGTATGTCTGATCTTTCAATGCAATTTTTAAGCCACATATTTCAGTCTACTTATCAATTATCAGACATGCAAATAGTAGTACATCAAGCTTTTAATCTGGATATACATTTGCAGCAACTCCTACAACTAGATTTATTTTTGGGTTTGAATCAACTAATACAGTGCAGAGCAGTATTGACAGAAAATGAGTTTGTGTGGAGGCTATTTGTGACATCTACCATGTACAAAATCAATTTTTCAGTGAAGCGGTATTAACAGTGAATAGTATATGTCAGAGTTTTCAAGTCAGTGCTTTTTGACCTCCTAGACCACCTAGAAGTAGTATACTGTATGTTAAGTACTGATGCAACCTGCTGGAAATACACTTTTATTATACAAACACTGCAACATTCAACAAGTCCTATACACTACGACTCATTGGTGTACTGTAAAAAAATAAGAGGAAGAGAGAATGCTGACAAAGAGGAAGATGTGTTACTTTGGACTTCATTTGCATCACATCCTGATATATTTAATTTCTTTTTCTCATCTCAAGTAGCTTTTAGGATGCCCTCCTTTTCTCTGCATAGTCTCCTCCCATCCGTTCTTTCCTTCCCCAGGGCCGCTCTGTTTCCTGCGTCCCACTTACTCAATCGGCGTAGCGATTTGTGTCCTTGTGTGAAATCAGGGGGTCTTATGGGCCTAAATACACATCAAGAGACCAATTAAAAGTTAAAATGAAAATTTGCTGTAATTTTGTGTTTTGGATAATATGTGAATGTTTGTGTGTGTGTGTTCCTGGTAATTATCATGTTGTGGGGACCAATTGTCCCCACAAAGATAGGAAAACCAGTATTTTGTGACCTTGTGGGGACATTTTGAGGTCCCCATGAGGAAACAAGCTTTTAACTTAAACAGAATGATGTTTATTGAAAATCTAAGGTGCAAGAAAGTTTTCTGTGATGGTTGAGGTTATGCCGAGTTCAGACTGCACTATTTTAGCCCTGATTTTCACTCGCTGACAGGTTTTGAGAAATCACAGACAAATGCCCGAAATCACAGGCAAATCGATACTCGTGCACGCGAGTGACAATCACACAGTGTGAATTATCAAAGACGTGATCTGAGAGAATCGCCAACAAGTCGCCGACACCTGTGAGATATTTGCCATTGCTAAATATCTGGACCTGTCAGCGATTCAAAATCATGCCGTGTGAAATGTGTTTTGACTGAAAATAACATTGGGGATGACCTACAGCCAATGATAGAGCAACATACAAGACCGCTGGAAGTTCAGGGAGGAGTCTCCCCAACCATTTCCTCCTTTATTATCTTTATTTCTACTCTATTTCTTCTTTTTGCTGCAAATAAGCGCACATGCAATTTGTTTGGTAAGCAAAATTTTTTAATAATAATCCCAGTCTCAGATGAGAACTCAGGTCTTGCATGCGTGACCTCACGTTGTTTCCTTGTCACTTCTTACGTGCGTTTGGTTGTAAGATGTAGTTTGCGGACCGGGGCCCAGTTGCTTAAAGCACCTTAAGTGTAATTTTCCCTTAAGTTCACCCTTATGTTTCCCTTAAATTAAGGGTGTTGCAGTAAAAAAACATACGTTTTTTCTGTTGCGTCTCCATGGTAACAATAGTATTTTAGTATATAACAACAAACCTGGGTCGCTGTCGTGAAACACTTTACAATTACCCTTACCTAAGAGAACCATTTAAGGGATTATATGCAACATCCTTAAATTATTCTCTCACAGTGGATAAGGGGAATTTACCCCTTAAGTGTCATACTTAAGGTGCTTTATAAAACCTGGCCCGGGACATTGTTGTTGGCGATTCTTTCTACGTTAAAGTCATGCAGTGTAAAACCCCCTGTCGCCAATCCATCATGCAGTCTGAAACAGCAGCAACTGAACGCTACCCCAGATAGTCACGCAGTGTGAAAACATCTTTGACCCGACTAGTTTGAAAATCATGCAGTCTGAATTCTGCATTAGGGTTTGGGTTAGGGGAAGGGAATAGAATAGAATATACACTTTGTACAGTATAAAAACCATTACGTCTATGGAATGTTCCCACAAAACATGGAAACTTGTGTGTGTGTGTTTTGGATCCCTCAATGACAGTACACTGTAGAAATTAATATTCCAGTCAATAGTCTCCATGAGACAAAAATCTACAAAAAGCAAAAGGGTTTGGGTGAGGTTATATTTACATTTTTACATTTGGCAGACTCTTTAATCCTGACACTTTTATCCGACGCAACTGCAGTGCAAGTGAATAAAAGTTATTAAAATCAATCCTTTTTGCCTTGAGTAGAAAACCCAACGCTGGGGGATTTTTTTTTTTTTTTTTTTTTTTGCTCAGAGGTTACTTTATCATACCTCAGGAGATTTGAGGTTTTCAGTTGTTTTTCATCTGAATATGAACTTAGCCTGAAATTGCTTAAAAGAAATAAAATAGATACAAATTATATACTTGTTAAAATGCAAGCAAAAAGTACAAGAGTTGGGTTATTTTTAACCCAGTGCTGGGTCAAAAAAGGACAAAGCCCATTGCAAGGTTAAATTATCCCAGAAAATGTTTCTCTCTAAATGTTTCTCTCATGGGATGACCTTGATGTTCACTCTTAAAATTAAAGGTGCTTCATGATGCCAAAGAAGTACCATTTTTGGCTGAATGGTTCAAGAACTTTTAACATCTGAAGAAACTTTCTGTTTCAAACCTTTTTAGATTAGTAAAAGGTATGGAAAATTGATCTTCTAAAAACCTTTGACTAAATGATTCTTTAGGGAACCAAAAAATGGTTCTTCTGTAGCATTACTGTGAAGAACCTTAAGCACCTTTAGTTTTTGTGTGGCATGTACCATCATTTAAGCTATACGAATGGTTGTGAGTTAAGAGAATGTCTAAAAAATAAACATTTGATAGAAAAAAAACCATCTGTATATGCATGTGTGGGTGTTATGTGTATTCCCCAATACATAAACAAGCCATCATTACAAGTACAAGCAAAACATTTCAGAAGGTTACCAAGTTATCAATAACTAAATGTTAAGATATCAGTAACTGGTCGCTTTATGTGCTGAATTTAGAAGATCAACCTTCATTCTGAGATTGCACTTTAGCCTCTAATCTATATCTGCTGTCACATACATTAACTTGTCTGTTAAACGCTCCATATACTTCCACCCAACTTGTAGAGCATATGGAGATAGGAGAGCAAGGATGACCAATAGGAAACAATAGGTAGAACGTTACAGCCCTCATCAGGCTGAAATCCTTTTAAATTTGTTGTAGTGGAGGCTGTATTGGAGAGGCTGTGATTTTTACACAAAGTGGAGTTTTGGACGGCTCGTGTTAAATTCACTAAAGTGGTCCTTGGATCAGGAGAGGCGGTGTGTGTGGAAGAGAAGGGGTGCAGAAACTCAGACCACCCCCATGCTTAATTGGGCCTGCCTTCGTCTGACACACATCAAGTATTAGGTTAAGTACCTTTTATGGATAATTGGAAAGTGTAAATTGACTGTAATTGTGGCTGTCATGGCTATTATGGCCATTTGTAACCTCACTTGAGCAAATTAATTCAAAGAGACTCCTGATTGTTCTTTCTCCCTTCGCTCCATTCAACCTGGAAAGAATAAAATATAACCTCATTTGCAGATATATAGTAATATATATAGGTTGTCTTATACAGTTTTTGCAAGTACATGAGAAAAGCGAAAAGACAGAGTGGGTGGCTTTATACAATATGTGTGTGTGTTAAGAGCTCTCACACTAAATCAAATGCAAATTGCTATGGCTTAAGTGTTTTTTGACAATAGTTGTCAGGTGAGTTAACTCCTACCTGTCAGATGTTTAGAAAAGTGTTTATTATTCCTGCGAACTACATCTTGAGAAAATTGTTTAACCCCAAAAGGCTTGTGTCCTTTCCCTGGTAAATAATAAGACCCAGTGGGTGCCAAAGGAACTTAACAGTATTTTTAAGAGCACGTGTGTGACTGTAAACAATATTATTTTTCATACCAAAGCCCACTTTAATATAACATCTCAGAGATGAAAGAAGATTGGATTACTGATATGCAATAACCACTAGAAATTGTTTGCATAAATACAGAGATTTGTGTGGTTTGGATAATGACTCATCCGTCCACTGTGGAATCAGACATGATGTTTGTTCGTTTTTTCCACAGGCGGGTTTTTGACCTTGTTCTTCATTTCTACTGCACATGAATGCAACAACTGATGCTAAAAAATAAATAACAAATCTCTTTTAGCTCCATGCAGATCTGAATCAACAAGAGATTAAAAAATAATCAGAGAAGGGAGTTATTACGGCATACCCATCAGCGTTTTTGAGGGCCGCATCAGCCTCCTGCCTCAAAGGAGTCCACAGCCGCAATCAAGCTAGGTCAAAAAACAAACAACAGCTATTCAGTACCAAGCTAATCTGTCTCTGACCTATAATATCTCTTTAATATCTCAATTATTTCTCCTAGACAGTAATGGGATTCAGAAGATCAATTTAAAACTTTTGATCCTGAGTCTGACGCTTATGTATTTCAAATATTTCTCTTTAAATAAAAAAAAACCCAAATCTGTCTGACCTAGAATTTCAATAGAGAACTCAACAATGTAAAGTGAGATCAGATTTACCATGTCTGCAATCAAAATGAAAGATTAATAAATATTCATATCACATTTATTCATAATCAGATTGGCTTTACATACATTTTATAGTTCCATCCTCTCAAACAAATATCTTATTTATAATTTAAGTTGCTTATTAAAATGAAACACAACTGAGAACTGAGTTTTTATCCTGAATTTCCGTCTGGGTGAAGCACACTGAGAAATATGCGGTCCACCTTTTCTAGGTGTAATATTGAATCTGATGTTAGTTTGACTGCAACAAATGCATTTGTTTCTTTTTGTTACCTTCCCTGTGAAGTGTCATATCTCTCGTCCACACTTCCCAACTCTTTTTTTGAAGGTTAAGGACACATCCCACACACACACTTGATGTAAACGCAGTGTGACAGAACTGAGATATCAACTAAGAAAATGGCTGATGCTCAGAGGTTCTGATAAGTGAGAAATTCTTTATCCACGAACAACATCACACAAAACTACATCATCACACTCCTATCCACACTCACTTACACAGACATTGAAGCGGGATTGTAGGATCTAGATTTCCTGAACCACAGTCGCCACACCTTTCAATATAACCACGTTTTCAGCCTGACACACAGACGTCTACACCAGTCAACATCTTGCTTTTTTCAAAATATATGCTTTATTTTCTAAAGAATTAGATGAATGCAAAGTAATACTTTGGCGAGATGGTCTCAAGTTGGAATTAATACTGTATTGTGTGTGTGAGATAATGTATTTTTATTGATCACATTCATGCACCCATTATTGACTTTTCCTCTTCTTTCACCAGACATTGGATAATTTACTTGATCAATAATGACTAAGCATGTATGTAATTCAACAATCACAAGCAGGTATGAGCTGTTTCACTTAGAAAGTTGACATTGACATTATGACTGAAATGCTATACAATTAAAAAAATCAATGACAACATTTTCATGCATGCTTTTTTAAGTGACTGAATTCATTCTGTTTCTCTTGGTCATTCTTTATATTTTTATATGTCTAAAAACATTGACCAAGAATGATTCATTTTTCCATATTGTACATTTTATGTTGGCAAATGCACTGTAACAAATTTCTGTAGTTTTCACAGCATTATTACTGTAAAATGAGCAAATGCTTACTGTAGAACTTGTATACAGCAAGTTGCTGTAGATCTGCAAAGCATCATGGTCTTTTTTCAATGGCGGGTAAATTCTACAGTAAAAATATTTTTTCTGTGAATCACAATACAGCAATTTCTAGAGGATTTTTTTCTTCAGCCAAGGAAAGCTACGAAATTCCACACTTTCATCAGAATTTTTACTTCAGAAAGGTAAATTTGCTAATTTAATTTCAAAGTTTACTCTTGTAAAGTCACCTGTTTGTTCAACTTTAAGAGTGCACTGAGAGAGAGGAGTAATGAGCGGCACACTTCCTAGTAAACCCGTCTCGTGTGTGCATTTTGCAATTTTATTACCACAAATATATATTTCTGCATGATTTCGATATATTTTCTAGTCTGGCAACATTTTATAACGTCATTAGTTTAGAGAAGGATAATAATTTAATAATAATAGTAATTGGCCGTGTTTCAATGCGAAGGCTGCAGCCTCCGGAGGTCGCATTTCTCGGCTGCATACGTCATCAAAACTGTCTTGTTTCAGAATATTAACAATTATAAAGTTGACTGTTATTCTAAGTTAATAGTAAATTGTTTAATATGCTTATGACTTGCGAATCTAATGGTCAGTTAACTTAAATAACCCAGGGTTGATGACGTATGGACCCTGCATATGCAAGTGCGACGACCTCCGCAGGCTGAAACCAGTCTCTCGAGCTGAAAGAAAACGCAGCTGAGGAGATATGAGGTAAGACTTATCCGGCAACATTACATTTATAACGTCTTTAATTTAATTATAGCGTTAGCATTGTGAACCAAAATTAATTTAAAAGTGTGTATTTTTGTATTTATTGGCGCGATATTCGTTTAAATCTCTCGTTTTTTTCTCTTTCTCGCTTACGTTGCTGCCTGAGGAAACGGACATAAAGTTAAGCGGGCCGATTCGAAAGAAAACACAGTAACACACATTTTTCATAATTTCACGATTTTTCTGAACTTCATTGGAGGTCAAACTGCAGAAACTATAACGTTAGATTGTTAATAGCCTAATTTGAAGTGTTATACCCGACTTTGGGGAGCATATTGTATAAATATTTGTCTTATCTGGCGACATTACATTTATAACGTCTTTTTTATTTGATTAAAGAGTACCTAACGTTAGCATTGCTGAATTCAAAATAGTTTGAAATTGTGTATATATATTATACTATTATAATATTCTCGCACTGTATTAAGATATTTCGAGATCTTACCTCTTTCACCTCTTTTTTTTCCTTTCAGACTGCAGACAAGAGCCATCGACCATCGTTCCAGGTACATAAGTTACATGAACTGGCATGCATGATGATTTTCAAATGCAAGCAATGTTGTTTATTCTATGATTTATATATATATTAATATATCAAACATGTTAAAGTGCACAGAAACCATGCAACAGGAAGAAGCTGTTTTTCTCTTGGTTGATGCAAGTTATTTTTGTACAGTATTGACACACTTTTTCTCTTATGAATATTGTACTTGTGATTTCTAATCGTTTTTATTTGTTTGTTTATTTTGTGTTACAGGAAACTTCCACCTAAACAGATGCTGAGGCCCAGATTTCCCTGCCAAGCACTCCAAGGCTCATCATGCTCGGTAAGATCCCAGCACTCGACATACACAATAGATGTCAATTTTAAGGTTTACTTCATCTATAAAGCATATTTGTATCGAGTCACTGTGTGGTGTGAACAAAGTTTTATGTCATCTTGCACATACATTCCAAAAATCTCTAGTGGTTATTGATCTAATAGGTAGTTATGTAGGGCTAGTGTTTTCAATAAATTTTGCTTATGTAAAATAGTAAACCATATCAGATTGAATACAGTGCAATGGCAACTTTTATTTAATATTTTTTAGGAGAGTCCATTCTGGGGGCAAAAAATGGATGCTTTCCATCGAGGGCAGAGTTCTCCTCCAATTGAGTGACCGTTGTGATTTCACTTCTGCTCTAGCCATGTATGATGCAGCCACTACATTGGAATTTATCCAGAGGTAAGCACTTTTATATATAGTGTTTTTTATATAGTTTTGACTAGGAATGGGAACAAATATTTGAGTAGTCATTCTTTAACCAACTACCCGATAAGTAAAATACTTTTTAAAGTGTTTATTTTTGTTTATCAACTGTTGTGCTATTGTTAAACATCAAACGTTTAATTTAACTCACCATGCAAATGGTAGAAAAGCAGCACAGCTAGTCTAATGCAGTGGCGGCCGGTGACTTCTTTTTTCGAGGGCGCACGATGCAAAGTTTGTCACAACATGTATGTAGCCCGTCATGTGTGTGGTTCGTCATTTCAAAATATGTGTTTGGCGCGTCGAGTGAAACAATACTTTTCCATTCACAAATCAACAAATATTTACCATAAATTTCACTGTTGTATCACTAACTGTAAACATGGTATTGTGGCAGAAATGTGGGATATTTATGTATAATTTTATAATAGTATTAAAGGCGGAGTGCACAATGTTTGAAAGCCATTGTTGATATTTGAAATCACCTAAACAAACACGCCCCTACCCCAATAGAATCTGGACCTTCTTTTAAAAGACCCGCCTCACACATACGCAACCCAGCAAGGATGTCGGTTAGTAGACATGCTCCTTACTGCTGATTGGCTTTAAGTGTGTTTTGGTAGTCGGCCCGTCTCCTTTTCCAAAGCGTTTTTCAAACATTATGCACTCCGCCTTTAATGTAGACAGTTATTAAATAATAAATATTAGATTTTACTCCACAAACCACCAACAGAGCATATAAAAAATAAAAATTGTTTATTTAAAGGTGCAGTGTGTAAATTTTAGCGGCATCTAGTGGTGAAGTTGTGAATTGCAACCAACTGCTCAGTCCACTGCTCACCTCTTGCTTTTGAAACACATAGAGAAGCTACGGTAGCTGCCACCGGACAAACATGTCATAGTTGGAGACAACTTAGTAAAAAAGTTTGCCGTTAAGGGCTTCTGTAGAAACATGGCTGCACAAAATGGCGGCTTCCATGTAAGGGGACCCTCTGTGTATGTAGTTAAAACGTCTCATTCTAAGGCAATAAACACATAACGGTTCATTATGAAAGGTCTTTATACACCCCTGATAATTAAGTTTTGTATATTATTTTGCATTTCTGTCAAGAGATCCTTCTTGAAATTACACACCGCACCTTTAAAACACTGTGAAGTAAACTTTTATGTATATGTCATCAACCCATCTGTCTTGCTTATAAACTTTTACATTAATAGTCAATTTCTTTCACTACAGGGTAGAGTCCAGCCCAGGAAGTCAACTAGTTCAGGTCCAATTTTAAAAGAATAATAGTTCTGAAAAAAAAAAAAACGTCTTGGAGAAAAACAATATTCAGGTTTGAAATCCTGCTGTAAATGTAAATCATTTAATTTTTATGCATTTGTAATTTACCAGAAACATTTTAATACATATTGATTGTTTTGTGTGTTCAGAAAAGTGTTTTTGTATGAAGTGTAGAAATTAAATGAAATATTCACAGAAAAATGTTAACATATTAAAAAAAATGTATGTGTTCAAAATAGTTTTGCGATGTTCACAGAAAAAATTTAACATGTTGAAAAAAATGTATGCTATGCTATTTTTAATTTATGAATTTTTGTAATTTAAAGTGAGAAAATAAATGGCATTTTTGTGACAAACAGTGTCTTCATTTTACAGTACACAAAATAAATGCAGTAATCCCTATTACAGTAGTAGTTATGAAATACAGTACTGTGATTATTACTGTAAAAGAGTTCACAGTAATTTTAATTTTACTGCAGTTACATTTACAGTAAGAATACTGTGAAATGAAATACAGCAACTTACTAGCTAATTGCTGCCAGCAAGTTACTGTATTTTTCACAGTATTCTTTTTACAGTGTGGTTTTATCCAAAGCAACTTACATTACAAAATATGTATGTGTGTTCAGTGGGTTAGAACCGAGGGGCAACCTTCCGATCTCTCTAATGAAGCCAATACGCAAGTGACTTAAACTGCAATTCATCGACTGGCCGCTTGAGGCTGGCTCCAAAAGGAAGTCAATTCCCATTGACTCCCATGTTAAAAATGCCCAACTTTACAGTAGAAAATAATGTGTTTACAGCCTGGTACAAAATGTGTTTGTGGTCTACATAGCTAATTTTCCTATTCATGACAACTGTGAGGGGGGTGAATTTTTTGTAACTCAATCGTTTAAATTATATTAAGCCTTAAACTTCTCCATAATTAAGGGCGTGGCCACTTGAGTGACAGTTGAAGAGCCACTGCTGTCACTAGACTGGCGATAGGCGGGAGTGGTTTCACCACAGCTTCACACATGTCACTCTTTACCCATTTTCGGTTTTCCGTGGTTGATTCGCGGTGACGCGCGGCCAAGATGGCGACGGCAGGCAACGCCTACTTTAAGCTTCAAAAACGATCTTTGCAAACCAATGGGTGACGTCACGGACACTACGTCCATTTTTTTTACGGTCTATGGTTTGAACTGAGGGGCACCTTCCGATCACTTAAACTGCAATTCATCAACAGGCCATTAGAGGCTGGCTCCATAGGGGAGTCAATTCCCATAGACCCCCAGGTTTAAATGCCCAACTTTACAGCAGAAAATAATATGTTAAGCGCTCGGTACAAAAAGTACAGTTTTTTTGTGATTGTTGCAGGCCAAAAATCCTTGATCTGCAGCATGTTTTCTTAAAAAATGTGATGGAATATGCATTATATTTATGCAATTTTATGCAATAAAATTTCGGGAACTTGGAACAATTTTGCCTGAATTAGCAAAATCTGCGAGAACTTGCAAAAACTGTTTGCAGATTTTGCAGCTTTTCATTGTTCACGTCGCATAATTATGTCACTTCATAACGTTCCCATGGCAACAGGGGATGCTGTGCTTGTGTTAAGTAAATGCAACATTTTTCAGCTTTCTGCTAAGATATATGTGACTTTTTGCTACGAAAATGCGGGGATTGTGAAATCATGCAAGCCCTGCATATTTTGTGTGGGAAATCTGCAATTTATGCAGCGAAAGTGCTGCGTATTTAAAAAATGCGGCCGCTGCATTAATATGCGGATTTTGGCTGATTATGCTTTGAATCATGCGATCGCATAATTGTTTTTTTTTCTGGAAGGACTGTATATAGCTAATTTCACCCTTCATGACAACTGAGCGGAGTGCATTTTTTTGTAACACATCTGTTTCAATTATATTAAGCTTTAAATTTGTGCATAATTAAGGTTGAGTGATGGATGAACTGCTGTCACTACCGTTGAGCTAGGCGGGTGTGGTTCCCTTTCAATACGGTTCACTTCGCATTGCGTCAGTTAGCTGACGCTATGGGGGGAAACTCCTGTTTACTCCGTGACTGAAGCCTATTGGTTAATGTCTGTACAAAGTACAGACCAATGACGTTTGAACCCGCGCGCGGGAGGAACGCGTCCCTATATAAGCGCGGTTCAATCGTCAGCAGCTCATTATTTTCTCCTTCAGCGCGAACCTCTCGCTGCTCCGAAGAAAAGAAGAAGCCTTACCTCGCCGTTGACAAAAGCCCTGCAGCGGAGTCCAGGCCTAGCGTCTTCCCCTGCCGTTTTCCGGCTGAGAACCGAAGATAGCAGAGTCCAGGCCTAGCGTCTTCCCCTGCCGCTTTCCGGCCGAGAACCGAAGATAGCCTTCGCTTGCCGTGGTACGAGCCCTGTGCAGCGGACACGCCTGACGAGGTCTCCCCTGCGGCCGCCCGGTAAGATCAATATTTTTAATATAAAGCTATACGCTAAAAGAGCAGGCGCTGTTGTAATAGCGTCCAGCACAGCGGCTCGGTGAGCCTCTCTGCTATGAATTTCCTCCGAGCGCGTTACCGGTCTGGCACCTCCCACGCCGGGACCGCGCTTATGCTTTGGTTGTCTTATCCATGTTTCGTGCTCCCCCTGCTGTTCCTCTCTCGCCGGGATGAACACACGGCGAGCCATGAGACTAGATGGATGCATAGACAAGCACACACGGACTAACCCCCCCTGTGTTCTGTCACACCGCAACCGTTCATGCTTACAGAGTCCCTTCGCTCCTCTCAAATTCAGTGGCGAGATCTCTGGCACATATATTAATCCCCCGAGTGCATCGGGTGATACCGTCACGACGCATGGCTGTTCTGTCTGTGTTGCTGCTCCCCTCTGCCGTTCCTCTCTTGTTGAGATGAACAAGCGGGGAACCGTAGACCTGGATAGATGCATACGACAAGCAAACACGGGCGGTCTGCTCCTGTCTCTGTCATAGCACAGCCACTCGTGCTCCACGCTCGCGGAGTCCCTCGCTCCTTTCCCCACAGTGGTGAGGTCTCTTAACGGCTTAGCTAGCACGCGGTATTACGGCTCGCTGCCTCTAAATGCAGCTGTCCAGTGTTCAACGATTACAGAGCTTCATGCCCCTCCCCTCTGGAGCGGCGCAATCTCATTCGTCTGCTCGATAGGGCCGATTCGCCGCTATTGGAGCACCAAGAACACTCATTATAAGAGAGCTTCATGCCCCTCCCCTCCTGGAGCGGCACGATCTCATTCGTCTGCTCGATAAGGCGGACACGCCTCTATTGGAGCGCTAAAACACTTATTATAGAGCTTTACTGGCCTGAGCCGATCTCACTTCAGATAGCTCATTTTTCGTCTGCCTGGTAATTTCTCTCTGGTTTAGACGGAATCAGAGGCAGAACGAATTTGTTTATAATATACTGAGGCCCGAATACCTCCCTTTATTCAGTCCCGTCCTATATCAGTGCGCTGAATATTGGTACATTCTTATATATATACCCGGTTTTTCTGCCCTTTTAATAAACGGCAAAACCGCGGGCCTCACGGCAGACTTCCTCTCTGCGATGGGTTCAGTCTGACATTAAACCACCTAGACATACTGCTCTGCTCCGTGAGCCGTTCGGTCACCGTCACTACTGAGGCTTGTGCACCTGAACGGCTGAGCTCTGGTCTCCGCAGCACAGCTGCATCAACAGAGAACGAAACTGTCTGGGAGAAAAGGGGTTATGTCGCGCCTCGGCTGGACTGCCCTGTAATGTTTTCTGTGTGCTGTTTATCCAAACATACTGTGTAATACTGTCGGTTATGCGACCTCACTATAGTGGCGAACGGTATTTAATTCCTCTAAAAAGAGTAATTTCCGTGCTTACTATACTGTGTATTGACACCCACGGTTGTACGGTGTCTCTAAACACTTTATCGCCTTACTGACAAGCAATCAGTAATACGCACACACGGTCCGCTGTCCATAATTCTATCGACGCTAGCTGAAAAGACCCCGGTTTGGCCATATACTGTGTATTGACACCCCACGACTGTACGGTGTCTCTAACACCTTTCTGCCAAATTCGCTCGCAGCCCACCTCAGTTTCTCCGCTACGATGCTGATGGCGCAAACGAGCACGGTCTTACGGCTGTTATTCTCTCTTCCTAGAGGAAGGACAGCCTCAGACTTTTGCATGGCTCCAAGCGTTTGAATCGCGCCCTCTCCGGACGGCCACTCAAAGGCTTACAGCCAAGCGGTTTATGACGTTTTTCGGCCATATAGCTGATTTATATTAGCGGATCCGAAGACGCTCACACCTCCGCTCCAATACTCGGAGATATTAAGGGTAATATCAACCTCAAGTGAGCTTGCTACCCGCCACAATAAGTTTCAAAGCTTAAAGCGCGCGCACAGCCAGACGCGCGCGGCATCTCGTTTAAGACGGGCGCACGTACCCCTCTAACGAGCCTCAGAGAGCTGAATATCGTGGCATTCTGTTCATAAGTCCACTTCAGTTTGACTAAGCAAAGGTCCCGCCCCGAGCTGACGGCCGGGAAGCTTGCTTAAGTTACACACGGCTGCATGAAGTGCTGTCATTACGAGCTAGCCCAGCATTTGCTGTGGGTTGAACACGCTTTACGACGGCAATCAGCCTTCGGCGCGTGGAACGCCGTTTGTCTCATATAAATCACCTTGTACTGTGAATACGGTACATTATGAGGATGATTTAGCACTGCAGCACTCTCGACCGTGTTATTGTGATAATGCGGTCGGGCAATCTACGGTGGTTTCATTATTTACCGAACCAGACTGAGATCTCGCCCCCTGAACAAGCTGACGAGTCATCTCCTTTATAAACCCATTGCATCGCTTTATAAGCTATGTTCAATCAGAGTGATACGCATCTCATGCTTAAACTACCAATATTAACCCATTACGATGGGCGTGCGGAGATGGCATCCGTGGGACACGACCTACATTACGTGCCTTATGACACATTGACACAAGCTGCTAGGACCCCTTTCACGAGGCGTCCTTATGCAAAGTCTGATCCATTCTGTCTAGTGACATTTGAAAGTAAAAACCCCCCGCGAATCGCCGGGGGAACACTTTTCTCCTCACTACAGAGGCACGGCGGCTCTCTCCCCTACCTATATCTATGTGGCCGTGATAACAGCGAACCACGCTTTTACGACCGACCATTCATTTAATTCACAAGCCTGTCATCTCTCAGATGCGGACGGCGGCGGTAACAGCGAACCATGCTTTTACGGCTGGCCATTCACTTTATTCATAAGCCTGTCATTTCTCAGATGCGGACGGTGCCCGAGGCACAGCGCTCTGGAACTGTCCAAGGTCCTGTATGACACATACGTCTGACGTACATCAGACGATCAGCTGTTTATCTGCGTCACAGATCACTCACTAGAGCACCTGTCAATACAGGCTATTTATGGATCGTTGACGTTATCACCTCCCGTGACAATTATGCTCACTTGTCTTAGAGCATGGGCATGGTCTTAGAGGTTTCTCATTTGACAATTGTGACACGGCCGGCTGGTCCCCGCCGTCCACGTTGTCAGTTTACAGCTTCGACATCCCTGCTTCGCGCACTACTGAGGTTTGTTGCATTAAAGGTGCGCCCATTAGCTCACCTGTATGCACGATATGGGTTTTAATTATATGCGTCCACCGTGCGCTTAGAGAAGCTCACATGTACACGCTATAACATTTTGGTATACAATAAGATGCGCTTGGGAAAGCTCACCTGTATACACAGCTGTGTTATGCTTTGTGACACATACATTGTTGTTCATCTGTGTACGTTCACGGTGCGTTGGGTGCCCACCGTTACGTTCATCAATCATATCTGTACACATTCACGGCGCGTTGTGTGCACTGATTTATCTATACGCATTCACGGTGCACTGAAGAGTTCACCCGTGTGCGCACAATTTATTATCAGAACACATGACGGCGCGCTCGAGAATCTTGCCGGCCTGTGCATTATAACACTCTGATTCATCTATATGCATTCACGATGTATTCAAGTGTTCACCTGTGCCCGTGCAATTTATAGTCAATACACATTTACGGCGCGCTTGGAAAGCTCACCGATCTGTGCACTATAATACTACCTATATGCATCCCGATGCGCTCGAGGGTGCACCGGGGTTCACACTATTGTGGTATCTGTATAATCCCACGCTACGAACCGTTCTGCCGCATATTATAGTCAGATCGGTCGTTCGTGAGCTTCGCAGATCACTCACTACGTATGTCTGTTGCTAACAGTGGTTATTTAGATGGATCGTTGAAACCATCGCACTGGCTCACGCCCCTCTATGAGCTATGTCCTATATAGAGCCCACTCTGTGCGAGTTTGGCTTCTTCATGAACTTGGTCTACAGGGGTATCTATATCTATATTTAATATCTGCTACGCGGCCGGCTGGTCTTCGCCGTCTACGTTGTCAGATTGTACAGCTTAGACGTCCCTGCCCTACGAGCGCAGGTTCTCTCGGCTCAATCATGCACGCTCATGCGTTTTATGTGTACACCACGGTGCGCTCAGCGAGCTCACCAACGTGACTCTGAATTTACTTATCTCGCACAGCCGCGGCGCGTACCTCGCCGTCTTGTGCTATGTTATGTGCCCCCGGTGCGTTTAAAACCCCACCGTGTGCGCGTCAACAATTTATATGGTGCTTACACATTTGCTTTTAAAGCTGTGAATATGCCGGGTATAGGGCCACACGCAGTGTCTCTCCGGTAAGGCACTTCAGTACGTTGTGTATGCACGGCGTGATGGGATTACGTTCCCCCATAGCGTCAGCTAACTGACGCAATGCGAAGTGAACCGTATTGAAAGGGAACGCTTAGGTTACTCACGTAACCCCGGTTCCCTGAAATAACGGGAACGAAGCATTGCGTCTCTTGCCGTGCTACAAACGTCTACGCAGCGAGTGTTATTCGGCTGCGCGCTTCAGTCGAATAATAATGAGCTGCTGACGATTGAACCGCGCTTATATAGGGACGCGTTCCTCCCGCGCGCGGGTTCAAACGTCATTGGTCTGTACTTTGTACAGACGTTAACCAATAGGCTTCAGTCACGGAGTAAACAGGAGTTTCCCCCCATAGCGTCAGCTAACTGACGCAATGCTTCGTTCCCGTTATTTCAGGGAACCGGGGTTACGTGAGTAACCTAAGCGTTTCAGCAACCAGCCACCTCAGCTTTACCCAAGTGCCGTCTCTTTACCAAATTTTAGTAACCTGCCAACTGTTGGCTTCAAAAAAACCTCTTCACAAACCTATGGGTGACATCACGGACACTACATCCATATTTTTTTACAGTCTGTGGTTCGAACTCATTTGACTTTTGTGATGGTAATGCATTGCTGTGACACTGAGCTATAAAAGCATTAACATAACTTAGCATTAACTCATGATTATACAGTGTTTTTTTGCACCGGCTATTAGTTTGGTTGAAGTATCTCATTCACTCGGAAAATTTAAGATTCTTTGGTTGTTGAAAATGCTTATATGCTTTATTGTTGTTGTACCTGACTCTTTAAAATGCCAAAAATGTGCTTGACCCTGCACATCTACGGTCTAGTTATAATATTCATATAATAAATCAACGATTACATCCACACTCCCTTGAAAATGTGTTGCAAAAGTGTTGCAACTGTTTAGTCAATCCACCCCTGCACTTTCAGAATGATTGTCGTCATGTGCAAAAACACAATAAAGATGATGTGTTTTTGTTTCAGGCAAATGACGTGAACCAGATGTTTTCCCATCCTTCAGCTCAATCAAGGTGATCACACATGACACTTTTGAGTTGCTTTTCACGCATTTATTTTCATGCAGTGCTCACACACCTCAGTAACTTGCGAGCCACCGCAGCATCACGCGCTTTTATCAGAGACAAACTGCGTTTACAAAGTCCACTCAGCATGGCGTAATGCGTCAGTGGACGGTTTCCCCGCCAGCTCAACGCCTGACTGTCTCGGCAAGCATGCTGGCACCCAAATGCCCGTTTAATGTGCACAAAAGCAATAACACAACAAACAAATAACAGCACAAATGCACTTGAGCGCCTTAGGCAAGAGAGCTTATCTGGGACTTTAGCAAAGAGGAGTTAACTTAGTCTGCTGTTAGGAGGAGTCTGGTTATTTTATCTCACTTATGCATTCATCTCCGCTTGTCGCTTCAACAAGCATTGTTTTAAGATAATTATATACAGTTAATTCGATGTGTGCTTCTGCATGTTCTGCTAGTCTGAGGACCCTTATCTAGCCACACTGCTAGGATGAATGAGGGGGTGGATTTATAGCATTAACCTCTGCTTTAAAAATCACCTTTATCGTACTATATAGTATGCGAAAATCAGTATGCCACATTAGTAGTGTATCTAAAACCTCAGTACAAAGAGCAGAATGTGTGAAGCATCCAAATAGTCTACAGCTTCTGGAGAGATTTCACAGCATGCATCAAATAGACACGAATCTATCCCATGATTCCTTGAGACCCGAGGAGTCGTCAGATTTTAAAAGTAAATAAAATAAAAAAACAGCAAAACTGAACCTGGTGGCATATGTGTCATTAAAATGTGTTTCTTGTGGTTAAATTATACTTGTTTAACAACACGCAGGCATTAGATTTTTTTGGTGATTGTTAGTACAGGTAACACTTTTTTTAGGGGTCCATAATGATGCATTAATAAGGCCATAATTAAGGATTAATTAAGTATATAGTTATATTAACTATAAATTACAGGTAATTAACCATGAAAAAGACAGTAATTATTGATTAACTGAAAATATAGTAAGACTATATTACCCATTACTAATTAACTAATTAGCTATATTAGTGACATTTGAGATTTGAACAAAATTGAGAGCAATTATGGCTTATTACTATTAAAACTTACTCATCGAAAACATTCACTTGTCCAGGACAAACATTAATGTCAAGCCCTGAAGATTATTGGCAATTTTTAAGTAACAGTTTTGTAAAATCAATACAAATCTTAAATAATTGTTGGCTAAATAATGATCAATAAATGTAAATACCAATCATTAATTGAAGGAAAAAGATTTACTTCAGAGCAGGGGGTCAAATAGTTTTTACTAGAACTGGTGGCAGTTCTAAGCCATTATTACTTTCAATATTGCTCTGAATCTCAAATTTCACTAATATAGAATTATATACTTCACTTACTACACATAATTAAAACATTTGTTATTAAGTTTATTTAGTAAATATTGGCGTACATAGTCATACTTATTCAGATAAAAACTGAAAGCTTACCCATAGTTCATTAGACAGGGCTGGCGTCAAGGGGGGCATTCGCGGGCAGTGCCCCCCAAACAGGTTGTTGTGCCCCCCCTACAAAGTTTTTTATTAATTGAATATAAATCAAGAATAATTAAAATAAATTAAACATTGAATGTTTCATGACTTGTAATGTAATCAAATGAGGAAAATATAGTTGATATATGTTTTCTTTAATTAAAATAGACCAGTTTTCTCTGATTGGATGTATTGTCGCGTCTCACCTGTCTTACATCTTTAGCATATTTGTGACTTGATACTACCAACGTGTTTTTTCGTAGAATTTTATGGATCGTGTAAAATATGGATATTAGAACATTTAGAACGAACCAGCACCGCCTGCTTCATCTGACTTCATGCAAACACAGACTGGCTCAAACTCAGAGATGGAATTTACAAATCTACAGGACTCTGTTTTAAGGAAGTTTAATGTTCGTACATGCCTCTTCAGCTATTTGAAAGGTAAGTTAGCGTTGTTTTAAATTACGTGAGCTTAAATGTGAAGTGTGGTTATATACCGTTAACAGCATTACGACGTATTTATGGTAAAGCGGATTTTTTAAAGCTAGGACGCGGTGTGCGCTGCGCTATGAAACCCATTCATTCCATTGGCTTGCGCCGCGCGAGGGCGGTTTGTTGTTGCGTCGAGCAAAGCGCGAGGGCAGCGGAGCTCAGCTTGCGCTCACGCCGCGGTCGAAGTTCAATAGTTTTGCGCATAGTTTGTGGTCTTTTGCACTTTATACGGGAAATGAGCTGAAAGTCTGTACCAGTTGTATGAGTGTGTGCTTGCACTGTATTTGTTGTTTTAATGTCTTGTTTTTGCAAGTTATTGTTGCTATTGCGTGCCCCCCTGTTGGAAGCCAAGTGCCCCCCTGTTAGTTATGGTCTGGCGCCGGCTCTGTCATTAGAAATGGGTAATAAAGTCTTACCGTGTTTTCAGTTATTCATTCATTACTGGCTTATTAATGGTTAATTAGCTGTAATTTATTGTTAATATAGTATAACTATATACTTAATTAATCCTTAATTATGGCCTTATTAATGCCTTATTATGGACCCATAAAGTGTTACCGTACATCATATCAGTCACATGACAATATAAACAATATAAAAAATATATAAATAATACTATAAAAAACAGACTATTTTCATGGTTGATAAGTAGGTACAACATGAATAAAGTCAGTGGTCTTCAACATGGTTGCCCGCATGGAGTCTGTGATGTTTATTTATTACATATTTTTATATTAGCTAGGCCTCTTTTGTGTATGTTAGCATTTTAAACAATGATGAAACATATCAACAAGTAAAAATAAATAAAATCAACAAGTAAACCAAAAAATATTTGATTAGACTATATCAAAAAGTAGCCTCCAGATTGCTTAATTTTTTTTATTAGATTTAGTTGAGTATGGTTTTCTAATCTTCTCTTCTCTGCTGGGTGGTGGGGAGGTCTCAGCTTTGAGCCAGGTAAACCACACACCTGCTGTTTTACACCAGAGCATTGTAAAAAAAACTCAACTACTCATTTTTACACCCTAGAAGAAAAACACACCTGACGTGCAAGCTCAAAGTGTTACCAAAGATGGTTATTACACACACAAACACACACAATCTTGGCTTTGATTGTCTTCAGTCCACTATCTTGAAGGATCAAACAGTGAGACCTGAGCTCATTTCTGTAGTGCTGGCTGACTTCCCAGCCACACACACCATGCTGCCAACTCCACTAATGAAGTCCGGTGATTAAGCGAGACCCCAAGACCCAAAGGGTATGAGTTTTTGTGCATTTATTTGTGCTTAAGGCTTGGATGTTTGGTCTTTATTTCCTCCTCTTATCCTCAGGAAAATCTGCCAACCCATCACATTCCCAAAGCTAGCGGTATTCCCAGACACTCCAAACATTAAACATCAAAGAATGAACACGCTTCAAACTCTTCCTCTCACCTTCTACCTATTTCGACTGAAGGCTACTTTCTCTAAAACTGGAGTGAAATCATTCGACTCCACAGGGTCTTTGTCTTCACACTAGGTTTCACTTAAGAATGCGTCTTGATTACAGTCAGATTTACCCCTACGGTCTTCTTGCTCCTCAGTGAGCCGGTATGGTGTGATTGCGGGGCGCGAATGTGTCACGTATGATCTGATGCAAAGAGTTTGACTGCCGGCGCCGAGCTAGAACGCGATTCCTCAGCATGACAGGGCTTCGGGGGTCCCTTTACTTTTGCGTCCGTCTGTAATGAGCCAATGCTAATTATCCTCTAGAGACACAATGCTAACCTTGGGCTCACTAGCCAAGGACTTCTATTAAACCCCTGCTAAGATTTACCACAGAGAAATGTGGGCGCATTAATGACACAATAACGCTACATTTGGTTTTGAAGCCGAACTTTGGTGTTACGGTGGAACGTATATGAAAAAATACAAAGTTTTTGACAGAACAGATCTGTGAAGTACAGGAAAGTGTTTTTTGCTAAAAGGGCCACATCGTTGTTAACTTTTTCACCGCCAGCGTTTTTTAAAAAAGTTGCCAGGCAGCGCCAGCGTTTTTCATGATTTTCACCAAAGTTTAATGCCTTACAGAAAATTTTCTTCTTTAAATATATAAACATACAATATACCAAATAAAAAAGAACAGACCCTCTGCTTTCAAAAAAAAAAAAAAAAAAAAAAAACGTTTCATCCTACTTTCATTGGTTCTTTTGTAATCAGCTTTTGAATATGGGTAGGTTTCTGGAAAAACACCACATTTTGAGCAAAAAGCAGAGATAATTCAATTTTTGTGACGGACTTTTCATAGAGATCCCATTCAGAGCGATCTTTAAAAAAGCCACCTGGTGGATAATAGCGATATTGCGGAAAGACGGAAAATCTTGTCATTGGCGGGAAAGCGTTTTCTCTTAATTGACGAGATATCTCGTCAATGGCGGTGAAAGAGTTAACATTAATTTTAACATTAAAAGTTAATTGCATGACGGACGAAAGAAACATTTCTCTTAATGAGAATTTGAGAACATTTTAATTAATAAATTGCAACATTAAATTGCAACATATCATCCAACTCATACGATTGCTATGGTCATTTGTCCATTTCACCAAACATGACCAGTAGATGCATTTACTAAATTAGAGCTTCTCTACCGCCAGCAGGTGAAACGTAATATATTAGGGTATAAAATTTAATTTTGGGGGGTCATTTTGCTATGATGAGATGTACTGGGATAAGATTTTCAATTTAAATCTCCAGGATTAATTGTATTTTATTACACATTACATTATTCAGGCATTTGGGGCAAATAACATACCTATTTATTTATTATATGATATAAACACAGTATACAAACAGTCACAACTTTTAAAAAATGTACTTAAAATAATATTCCAAGTGTACCGAGGTCAAACAATCAATTTATTTGAAAAAAAGATGCAAAAGTGATGACAATCCGCTGTAAATATCAGATCTGGTGTAGACTGATTCAAAAACTACTGCTAGAAAAAGCAATGATAAGTTATTTATGATTGTGAAAAGGCATTGGCTCTCGTGTGTCTCGTGACCGATTGCATCATTACGTTTGCTAAGAATGTGAAGCGCTATTGGCTCTTGTGACCGACTGCGTCATGCTGGTTTATGTTTGAATGAGATCTGATCACAGAGTTCTTCATATAAAGTAATCGTATGGCTTTAGTTCGCAAGGTTTGCAATGCAACTGGTTTGTAATACTTTTATACAGTTTTATGCAATAAATACCTGACTACTACTTTTACTTGGGTGTTGTGTTTTATATGGTTGAGAAGTGGTTGGGTTTAGGGTAAGGGTGAGGGTGGGGTTAGATGCTCCAATATATCTTTAAAAGCAATGTTTATGAAACGGTTTCTACATTTACAAATTCATAAAATTAAATGTGTCTAATCTGATGTATAATGCGAAAACCTTCAAACGTAACAACAGGTTGTATTAGCTACTGCCGCAAGAGGACACTAATCCCTTAATACATCACTTTACGTCATAATAAGGTGCTTGCACAAACAATATGAGGTCGTTATTTTTTCTCTAAAAATTTATTGTATGACATGAAGTAAAAACATTTGCATAAAATGTACAATGGACACGGCCATGGCCCTTATGAAACATTTACATTTACAAAGAGATTTTTCTCCATACTTCCTTACAACCTCCTCATCTTGACATGCAATCGAGAAGATATTGACAAACAGTTGGTAGACATCCAGAAGGTCGTAGAGATGCAAGCAAAAGGCAAAAGATGTGTTTATCATTTTACTGTATAGACTATTTATAAGTATTTGAAAGTGGGAGGACATTACAAATTAATGACAACCTTCAGTACCCCGAATATTAAAAGAAATAAAAACAAACAAACAAATCCACATACAGTATATATACTGTATATGTACTACTATTACAAAAACACTTTAAGTGTTTAAAGTTTAGCATTTGAACTCAGCATAATTCCAGTCAATACATATTTCAAAACTCCTCACACTAATAAGCAAGGCGTGAAATTTTATCCTGTCATATTGGTAAAATATGCATTTTCTCTCATTGGTAAATAGAAAGAAAAATAATGAATCACAGAAGCAATTAGTCAGACTTTATATTGAAGAAAACGGTTTGTTTATAGGAGTCTGTGCGGTTCTGTTTGCTGTGGCTACCGGTCTGTTGTTATATCGATAATAGGACCATGCTTCCACCCCTTCTGGCTTGATTCTCAAATAAAGATAATCCAGATTTCCGTTTTCCTCTCCAACCCAGTTATTTGTTTGGACTTCCTGTGGCCTTCTTCCAATCCCCAGCGCAATATCGCATCAATATATAACCAATTTTCAGCTCCAGGACCAATGCACAATTACTGTGACTTCTCTCAGTGAATCTCTGGAGCTCAGATAAGGGAATCCATATTGAGAAGATTTAATACAAACCAACACTCTGACCCAAATTCAGCCCACTTACTTGCTTCAACACCGTAACAATCGAACCGCTTTTTTGGATATTTACATCAATTTCACAATTACTTCATATGCAGATGTAAACACGGTGCCCTTGAATCATTAAATCATATCTGTATGCATGTGTGTCACATTGCTTCAGAAATCGTTTCATGATGAGAGCGAGGAGGAAGGGGATGGGAGCTATATTTAAATCGGTTATCAGAGAGCACTTAAGGCAATTATTAAAACTGAGATCATGACATAAATTTCCATGTTTTTCATCTTCAAATATCTGATCGCATCAAGCCGCGTTGCAGCTCTGTTTATATTACCACCGCCCCAACAAACCCACACGCACACGGGACGCACACTTCAATCTGGAGTCATTATGCTAGTTGTCTTTTCGCATAGCAGTACGTTTAATCTGGCAAAGAAAATTGGGCGGTAACATCACGCCCATTCAACTGATTTTTGAGCCATGTGGATTTTATATTCAATAAATAATAAATAAATCAGTTCAACCCAGACAAATACACTTACATTCAAAATATTACAATATAGGTGTAAATACACAACCAGAGTCACATTGGAGTAAGGTCTATTTTCATTGCTCCTGTTTCATGTCTGTTTCTTTGTCTCTAGTTCTCCCTCCCTTGCTGGTAAATTAAAGGGCACTAAATGCTTGTCTGATGAATTGGACCCTTGTAGAAAGTCTGTTCCCATCTGGACTAACCATTGCTGAGGCGGCTAAAAATACACATCTGTTTATACCAGCCATAAATACACTCTCCTTCACACTCCGCACTTAAATGCCTACATTAAACACAAATATGTCTATTATGTCCCCCATACATTTTAAAGACACCTAATTAAGAACTAAGGATGTGAAGTTTAGGAAATCTCTCTGGAGATAAAGCATAATCTCTCGATGCAGGATGACAACTGGTTATTATGGTTATTCAGTACCATAAGGACCTATTTAAAAAAAAACAAGTGAATAAGCAAACAAATCTGTATAAAGCTGCTATTTTTTTTAGCTCTGAATGCATAAGTGTGAGGATGGACAAATAAATAATGTGACGTGTTAGTACTTGTGACCATAGATATGTATAAAGGCTAGATGTCTTACGGCGGAGTCTCTAACGGCATCACCTGGCGGCCATCTTACCTCAGACAGCTCGTTCACTTGTAGCATTGAGTTTAATGGTGCAGGTACTTTTAAATGACCATAACTTGCTAAATTTTCTACCGATTTTCAAACGTTTTTTTTTTTTTTTACAAACGTTATTAACGTGGCTATAATTCCAGATGCTTTAACATGTTTCATTATTTGTTTATTTATTTGTAGCAGTGTCATAGGTACATCTTTGACGTTTATAACAAACCAAACCGTTTGAAAATCTGTAAAAAATTAAGCAAGTTATGGTCATTTAAAAGTACATGCATCTTTAAAACTTAATGCTACATGTGAGCGAGCGCCCTGTGGTAAGATGGCCGCCAAAATGCGGATGTTACACTCAATTGGCCAGCAGCGAGGGCGAGACATCTAGCCTTTATACATATCTATGCTTGTGACACCTAGGCTTGCAATTAATGTAGAGAACATTTTAAACAATATTACTTGATCATTAAGGTGGAGTACACCGGGGCATGTTTTCAATTGTTTCCAATGGAAGCGCAGCATTTTTCAAATAAGCCGGCAGCTAGCGTTTTTTTTTCACGCTAAAGCCTGTGCTCAATCGTTTTTCCGTGCTCGCTCTGAGCGGTGAGAGTTTAAAGAGATTCAACTTTGGGTGAAAAGCTCCGCTGGTCAATGTCAGTTCTCACACGCCCATCCAATCAAAGTGGAGGAGGGACGGGGCAAGTATCACAACAACCAACCGGCACAAAGCTCAAGTATCACAGCTACCAAAGCGCTCTGCAGAAGAAAGCTGGCGCTAAGCTGAAAAAACAGCTGGCATTCTGTGTCCTCCAGGCGTTTTCCAGCCGCTTAAAGCTTTGGTGTGTCCCGCCCCTAATTTAACTTAAGTGTCTGGCAGGTAATATTAGAAGCAGAGGATTATTTGTCCAGCGCACTTGTTGAGGACAGAAGATTTTGAAGATTTAAAACATAAAATGAGTGAAATCTACACATTTGCACCTAAAGGGTTCACAATAGTACCTTAGAGGTACTAATTGGTTCCAAATATACATAACTATACCAAATTGGAACATATTGGGACCTTTTTAAAGGGTACACTGAAAAAAAACTTGTAAAATTTACTTTAAAAAAATCCTTGTAACAATTTGCACGAACTTTTTTTAAGTAAAATTTACTTGTTTTTTTTTAAGTAAAACTTACCTAATAAAATCAAATAAAATTTACTTAATAATGCATGATAAAACATATGTTAAATAATTACGTAAATGTTACTTCATTATTTATTTTTTTGAAGTTAGATTTATTTTAATCGTTTAGGTAAAGTCTATAAGTTTTTTTTTTTTTGAAAATTGAAGCATTGCTGTCCTAATAATATTAAATAAATCGTATTTACTATTTGTTATTTTCTTTGAAATATTTATATGGACCTAGTTATTTTTAGTGTTATAAATGGCATTATAACACAAAATTCATGACTGACTACAAGTCAGTCATTGAATAAACTTGATTCTGAACAGAAACGCCCACAAACTGCGTTTTTGACATGCATTGTCAGCATTGTGGAGAGAATTACAATATAATGTTCTGAACAGGGTTCATGTAAAGAAACACTGATCACCTAAACGGTGACTTCACAAAATGATAATTTACAACAAAATAACATCAATAATATAAGAGCTTAAACCTTAACAAATATTTAAGTAGTTAAAGTTCTTATCAGTTCTTATTCTGTGAAAAAGCGTAAAAAATAAAAATATTCAGGCGCAAAGGATTGTGGGTATTCCTTACAACATTACTTGAATCTGCTAACGTTTTTGATTAAAATTTACTTAATTATTTTAGGACTATGCTATAAAACAGTTAAATAATACAAGAAAATATCTAATACGACTTACTATTCCCACACAGTTCATTTTTTACATGAATTAATTGTGTATTTATCATCATTTTACTTAGGAAAATCTAGTTCTCAATAAATGTTAATATTATTATGTAGAAATTATGAGAGATAATCTAATAAATATTACTACACCAAAAAGTTCGTTTTTTCAGTGTATGCTTATCTTTGTATTAAAATGCTGCCAAATGACTGCCTTCATTATAAAAAATAAAATCACTTTATAATGCACCTTATATGTGTCAAAGTATAATAAAGCAATAATCATGTGCCATAACCAGAAATCATGGTGTTTAATTGTGGAAATAGTGATCATTTCCATAATTTTCTTCTTGATTGAGTGTACAGCAAAATATAACATATTGCAATTTAGCTCAGTCTGAACGAAAACACTGTTTCAGTTAATTGGATGGTTTTGAAATATAAATATATATATTACAGTAGCTTATTTTATTTCTGTTATCTTCATTTTTATAATCTTGCCACTTAAGTTTTATGTTAATGAATGGTATGTGACCTCTCAACCTCAACAAATTATAATTAAGATAATCAAGTTTGCTGCATGACTGAAAAAGTTTCACATTCCATAGCCTTTGCTTTCTTTTTAGGATTTTTCTTTTCTACCTTTATTTCACTTCCGTTTGATTCTGCGGCTGACATATTCGCTGCCTACCTGCTGCAGGCAGTAATTTCTTCCACAGGGCTGAATGGATGTAGCATTGTCGAAGGAGATAAGACCTAACTCATAGATGCACATGCACACATACACACTCTCTCTCTCTTTCTCTCTTATGGATCCTAGTGGAAGCACAGCACAATTGCCCAGAATTTAATTAGCCCAACTAATGTCATTTCAAACTCAATGCATTTCTAATCCTCCGCAATTACCAAAGACATCAGCACACTCATTCGGCTTTGCCACTGTGCCATATTATCTGGCCAACTGAGAGACATAAATTCTGTGAAAAAAGTATCATATTTTTGGTCATGCTGAAGCATAGATTTGAACTTCTCCATCAAATGTTATGTCGTAATGTATGAACTTCTCATTTAAAAAGACTGTCCGACATGCCTGCAGATAATACAAATTTCAATTGTGCGATCTTATATTTTAATTATGCATAATCTTCTCCTGCTCTACAGGCATGAGAGATTAGCAAGTGATAATTTTATGGACTTTGCTTGACTGTCCTTGGTGAGTTAATGGTCTCTAAATTCCGGGCCAAAAAACAGATCATAGCTGGCGAAGAGGGAGATGAATTGGAAATGCCTTTATATGGCTCAAGGGGTGAAAATCATTCAGGCACACTGTCATGACTAAATAGTTTTTGATTCATAAACATCTGGCCAGCTGGCTATTTATGTGGTTCGACAAAGGTGCAACTGTGATGGTCTGCTATAGCAGCTTTGTGGCTGTCAGCTGTTTCGGCTTTACGGGGACCCTTTGGGGGGAAGCCACCTATATTTGGCCATTTTGAGACTGGGGCGACAAAGATGTTGCACACCTTGGAATTTTGGCCGTATTGGCTTTAAGGGCAACCATGTGGGTCTACTGCCTGAGGGATGCGGCCATTTTGGCTCCAAGGTAGCCCTGTGGATATATTCTCTGGAGAGCCAGCAATGTCGGGTACATGGCCAGACTTTTCATGCAACTGTGCTGTTTGTCCGTTCGCAAGCAGCAGCCTGTGGGAATTATTATATGGCAGGCTGCAGCTGACCAGTAGAATGCCTTCTGTAGGCCTGGACCGAACTAGTGTGTGTACATATGTGCAAGCAAATACGTCCCATCAGAGCATCATAGACTGCATTTAAAAATCAACAAAAGACAGAGAGGAGTGAAGAGAGAAATTGCAAGTTGGCAAACCAATGATGCTTTTTATTTCATGCCTGTAACAGAATAACAAATGTCCTGGAGTTAATGTCTGATAAAATTTTATACATTTGATATAAGGAGCAAATAAGAAAGACAAAAATAGATCGTTTCTGATTCTATTTTTGTTTTACTTTTATCGCATGCAGATAATCAAAAGAATGTGAGCAAAGCTGGCTTCTCATTGGCAGCATTAATTCCCTGGCGTGACTTTTCTGGTGATGGCACAAAATACAATCAGTGTGGTCCTGCCATTTCTCTTGGACTCCACTAGATGAAGATAATTTGCTGTGGTCCATCCAAAAATCAATTATCTCACTGTGAAAGGCTAAATATGTAACTTTAACTAATCCCGGTTAAATGTTCCGCTGTGACAACTTACCCCATGAACTGTTTTGTGAGAATTTAGAGTTTAGCATGCGGTCACAAAAAGTCAACATGTTTTCCTTGCTCTAGATTAAACTTTAAAGATGTTCACTTGTTTAAAAATATTTTAAGATATCTTTGTAAATCAATGTGACATTGAAAATCCAACTCGCATTCCAACATTCACTACTGATTCATCTTTTTAGTTTTTTAAAATAATTAATTAAATTGAGTATTTTAATTAATTAACCTTAAGTCAAGTATTTTTTTACTTAAAAAAGATGCATGACCTTATGCAATGCACACATCCAGAGCTTGCAATCGTCTGCAACATCCATATAGAAAATTGACACTTGAAGCTCTGTAATAAACATGAAGATCCCAGTGAATGATTGCAATTCAAGACATTGTTTAAAAACTAGTCAAAGAGTAGTAAGGTCCTTGAAATGAGGGCAAGTTCAATTTCGTATATAAACAGTTTTTTTTTAAGTAAAGAAAATGAAGTCAAACTGCAGTGAAAAATATTACCATTCAGAATTCAATTCTTAATCATGTCAGCTTCCCCTTTGGCCCAAGCTCATTAAGGGCTCAGAACCTCTATTTGAATGCATTGCAGAGACTGTGCCCTGGCACAGCACAGATCACACAAGTTTCTTTAAAAGCATGCTAATGTACTCCACTTCCCATGTCCTCATCTGCTTATTAATATACATATTTAAAAAGAGAACATTATGCAAATTAGGCCCAGCACCAGATTAGATTTGAAGCCTTATAATTTAGTCCGAAATATAATTCTGTACATATTAACCATCCACCTAAGGCGAAACAGTGCTATTCTTCCCTAGTTTAACCTAATTACTCCACAAACATTAAAACCACATTTTAAGTATCTTGAGGGTTACTATAGGGAGTTATGACCTGTAAAATGTTCTTATTAAAAGTGTGTGTCTTAGGATGGGGGGTTGAATGGGATTCATTGTGAAAGTTTGTCTACTTATACAATACTAAGTTCATCTTCATCTTTAATCTCTCTAAAGATATCTTTGTAAAATGAGCCATGTTTTAAGCCAAGTAAGATTAAGATTTGTTGTTACTTCAGTATGGCTGCTTTCACATAGCAACATTTTGGGAGTGACAACCATAATTACTTACAGGTGTTAGTGTGGAAGTGCTCTGTTCGTACAGTAAATTAAAGACATAAAAAGAATGCTGTCTGTATGAATGAGTAACCCACCTCGGTTACACTTTATTTTGATAGTCCACTTTAGACATTCTACTAACTATAAATAACTTGCCAACTACATGTCAACTAACTGTTAATAATTTGCAACTATATATCAACTAACTGTCATTAGTGTATTAGTAGACTGTAAGGGTTGGGGTTAGGGAAGAGGTTTGGGTTAGTCGAATAAGTTGACATGCACCTGCAAAGATACTTATAGAATGTTGAATGTCTGTTGAGATATCACTACAATAAAGTGTTAGTAGATATTAAGCAGACAGTCTACTAATACTCTAAAGATTGGTAGTTGATAAGTAGTTGCAAAGTTACTTATAATTAGTAAAATGTTTAAAGTGGACTATCGAAATAAAGTGTTACCCCAACCTCAGTCCATATGCTATAGACATGCATCTGTAGCCAAAGTGGAAGATGTAAATATCAAAAAGAAAGTATTATTATTGAAACTGTTTTTGTGGCCCTTGCTGGCAAAATAAGTCAGAATGCTAATGAGTCTTATTTTGAGCTACAGGCGAAAGTTGAACTTATTTTTCAAATAGATATTGTTTTTGACTTTGTGAGTGCCATATCTATTTGTTTTATCAGTGATTTTAAAGGGGGGGTTTAATGGTATTTCAAGCATTCTGACTTATTAACACAGTTATAGAGTTGTTTCCTCATGCTAAACGTAGGCAAAGTGTCAAAAATGCAGTTGGGCGTGTTTCAGAGTATTTCTGTGCCGAATGCACTTCGCCAGGGTTCGTACAAGTTTCGGCTATTTTTTTTCGATTACGGTTCTAACTGACGTTTCAGGGGTTTTCGATACGTATCACTTCTTTATATGGGCTTCCGCCGGAAAACTTCCCCCGGAAAACCCCGCCCAGCCGTCAGTCAGCGGGAGACGCTAGAGCTTGCTAACAGCTTATCACGCCACTCAGCTTTGTTTAATTTCAAAAGTCAACAATGGCACAACAAGAAGTGTGTTTTTGGATGTAAGGAGAAGACATCCAGCCTTATGGAAACAATGGATATAGTTTATTATCCGGATTGGCAGCGGAGTTTTGCGTGTGTGTTTGATGCGGTGGATTTTCATGACGAGTTACACGTGGTAAGTAAGACTTCTGTCTTATGTTGGAAATAGGAGCGTGTATATTATATAAATGACACGAACATGTAGTGAATCATAAGTTAAAACAGTGTTTTATAGTGTTGCATGACTCGTACTCGCTCCTCCCGTGTTATAACTCCTCCTTCATTTTTTTGTACGTTATCGGAAAGATTCGGTAAAGCTAATCTTTCTTTTATAAATCTGATTAAACTAAAGACTCTTCAGAGATATAAAGGATGTCATACTACTCCATAGGTACTCCAGATTAATATCAGAAATGCAGAAACAGCGTGTGTTACGTGAGCTTTAAGGTATGGATGCAGTGATTTTGTATTTGAACCTTTAAAAATTCTTTATCTTGATTTTTATCTTGACTTTGCTGACTGAATCAAATTTAAACAGGTGTAGCTCTGTCATTTTTTTTTGTCAGATTCCAACAAATCATTAATTTTTTTTAGAAGTTTTTAATAGAGAATGTCAAAATAGAACAGAACCTCTGCCACATATAAAATGCATTTTATGCTCCCGCTCTATTCATCAAAATGGCGGAAGACAAGTTTCATTGTTTGTGAACACAGAGTTAACTAAAAAGAAGGTTTTGAACAACTGACTTTGGCTGTTCATTAATATCAACTGACGTCACTCACATCTCAAACTTGTCTTCCGCCATTTTAAGTACCCGAAGTGGTCGCAAAAGAACTAGAAGCAATGCCTTCAATATTTTGTGAGCATCAAAATCGCAATTTTTACGACACTAAGAAGGCTCGACACAACATGATACTTTGCTCGAAACATCACCTGTGTCTCTACACGTGAACTCGAGCATTGAGAACATTGTTTGTGAACACAGAGTTAACTAAAAAGAAGGTTTTGAACAACTGACTTTGGCTGTTTTGGTGTCCGCTTGCTGCCATCTTGCCAGTCAAGATGTATTGATCTCCGAATGTGACGTAAGGAGGGAGGAGATTAAAGATGGATAGCTTCTAAAGCATAGTTCCATATAAATACACAGATAATTCGTTGTTTTGTCGCAAAGTGAAAAACAATATTGACCTTCTAGTTGAAAAAGGTGCCTCATATGAGATTCATTCATTCATTCGCATTCCGATATCGATTCTTCGAAGTCAGTTGTTCAAAACCTTTCTTTTTAGTAAACTTTACACAAACAATGTTCTCAATGCTCGCGTCTATGTGTAGAGATCCAGGTGATACTTCGAGCAAAGTTTCATGTTGTGTCGTGCCTTCTTAGTGTTGTAAAAATTGTGGTAGGTTGGTAGCAGCGGACATCGGCTGGAAGAACGCATCAGGGATCGAGAAGGCATCACACCCTAACCAAGATAATTTTTTAAAAGTAGCATTTCTTTTCATGACAGTTAAGGTGCAAAATGTTGTGGCTCTTTCGTAGCCATTTCCCGTATCCGCAAAAGTCATAGACAGTAAAAGATAAGAAATCCATAAATCGTAGCAAGCTAGCCAATGCTTATCAGTAAACCTACTGGTACTCGGTAGGTACTCAAGATGGCGGCATCTGAAACAAGGGCGGATGACGTAAAAGGTCACATGACTGATAATCATCAATAGGTGGTGCTGATGAGTGCAATCGTCTTGTGGTGAACAGTGTTGCCAACAGCAAACACATAAACATAGCTCAGTTGCACACTTTAACAAGACTGACTTTAGTTGAACTTTAGACGAACAGTTCAGTAAGATAGCTGGTTAATAACGTATACATTAACAAGTAGTTTTGATGGGTCACATTCAGTCACTATTTGATATTTGTTTTGTTGTCTGGTTGGCAAACCAGCCTCTCAGCGCCACCTAAAGAGCGGGGCCGTAAAGGGCACTTCATATGTGGCAGAGGTTCTGCATTACACTTATAATGTAAATAACACTAATTTCTTGCAAAAAATATCAATTTGCTTTACAAGATGACAATATGTCACCAAGAGTTATGGGGATTACTTTTGTATTGGATATATCTGCTTTTTTAGCTCTTAAAGTGGAAGATCTGTCAATGTGCATTATATGAACCACATATGGGGCTTCTGCTATCTCCTTTAAAAAAGGTGAGTAAATAAACAGCAAATTAAAATTTTGGGGTGAACTATCCATTTTATTATACACTTAACATTGTATTGATTGTCTTCTTAAATATAAGTTTTATACTTTTGCAGAGCAAAACTCTATATATCTCCTTTAATAGGCTACACGCGATTCTATACGAAATGTATGCTCTGTGGCATCTATGAAGAGAATATTAAATCGCATTAATCTTATGGAGCAATCATGCTAAACAGTTTGTGGTCATTTCCATGCACTGTACCTTAACACAGAGAGCAACGGATGTCCTGACAGACAATAGTGAGTTTCCATTCACAAAGCACAGCTTCTCCTTTAATGCAGCTGTGAGACCCGATAATTTACGGGTGTGAGTTTGGTTATAGAATGCAGCAAATAACCAAACTGTGTGTGAACGCAACCGTCTTAAGGACTCAAATATAGGTTTGACAACAGTATTCTGGTACTGTCTGAACATAGCCTATGAGAATTATGTTTTACTAAAAACGTATTTAAGTTAATTCCTGTTAATGGAGCTGTTTCAAGTAAAGCCCTTCAGTGCTGTATCTAGCTTTGTCACAATTAACCTTCCCAAAATGACTTCCCGAAAGTTTATGTTCCCTAAAATTCACAATTAAAGCTGCAGAGGAATTTCAGGCTCTTTTTTAGTCCCTAAATAATTATCCATACAGTGTTCTGCATAACTGAACATCTGAGTTGTGAGGCTGCTTGTAGTCAAACCAGCTTTTTGTATACACGTGGAAGGTTCGGCTGGTTGCCTTGGCAACTGTAATGCAGAGTTTCGTGGCCCTCTTTGCTAAAGCTGTCGCCCCTGGCGCTCCCTCTTAACGCTCAGTCGCCTCCCATCATGCTACTTGTTTTTGAGGTCTGCTTTGAAAAGACATCCTATTCACATGAGCCCACACACACTTATTGCAAGCTACAAAAACTGAAAAAATTGAATTTGATCCCTCAATAGTAATGACATATGATGGCCTTTTTCTAAACATCAAAAAACAGACTTTTTATCTTTTGCAAAAATATGGAAACTTTCTTGAGAGATCTATTTTTGTGATCAAAGAACTTTCTCCCATTCTAACTGATCGAGTCTAAAACGGCGTTCACTCTCTATTTGTCTCTATGTAGTTGTTAGTAACACTAGTAGGGGAGAAACCGGGGAGAAAGTAATGTGGGACGAAAGTAAAAAAGCGATTTTCTTAGAGCCCTGACTACATTTGCATTCTATGACAGCATCTTTAGCACGCAAACCTTAACAAAGCTGACAAGTATCGTGTTGTATCATCATTGTTTTCTGCGTGTAGGTGTGTTTTCGACCATGGTACAGTAAGTTAATTCTAATAACATGCTGTGTTTCTTGCACTGTACAAAATGATTATGTACATTAGTAAATTTAAGTAAATTAGAATTTAAAGTAAATTCTATAAAAAAATCAATTCTTGTTTTAAAAAAAATTCCTGAGTAATAAAAACATATAGCAATTGTAAGTCGCTTTGGATAAAAGCGTCAGTTAAATGTAATGTAAATGTAAGTAAATTTTACTTATTGTTTCATTTAGAACTGATCAATCTTTGAGTTTCAAGAAATTTCAGTAATACAATAATTATTAATTTACAAAAATGTGTAGTATATTTTTACTGTACACTGTAAAAAAATCCGTAGAAATTACAATGTTATTGCAGCTGGGTTGCCGGTAATTTACCGTAGATTTAAATTTATGTTATTTACTGGCAAGAGTTTGTTCAAAGTTAAATAAATTTTAAATATTAACAAGTCTTTATCTTTACAGAATAAAGCTATACAATAACAGCCTCATGCAAAGCATTCTGGGAACCAGAAATCATCATCAACCTTTTTCTGTTTTTTGCTTCAGATTTTGTTTCCCAGAACGTTTTGCTTGATGCTGTTTTTTTAGTTTTACTCTGTAAAGACAAAGACTTGTAAATGTTCATTCAACTTTGAACAAAATGTTGCCAGTAAATAACATAAATTTAAATCTACGGTAAATTACCGGCAACCCAGCTGCAATTTCTACGGATTTTTTTTTACAGTGTACACTGTCAGAAAATGGTCAAAATATGTACTCTGGCTGTCACTGGGGCAGTACCCTTTAAAAATGTCCTAATATGTGTCATTAGGTAGATAGGTATGCATTTGGTACCAATCTTTGAGATACTAATATGCACCCTTTGGTACCATTATGTACCCTTTTGTACTAATAAGAACTCTTATATGCAAAGCTGTACTTTTCGAAAGGGTACAGCACCAGTGACAGCTGGGGTACATATCTTGACCAATGATAATAATTTGTTAACAGACCAAGATGTTTATCCTTGTAAAAATTGATAGGAAAATAAAGTTTTATTTCTGTTATTGTGGATAACGATTCAGAAACTCTGAATGGCTGGTGCTGGTGATTATTAAGGTTAATTTCCAACCCTGGTTATACACAACGTGGAACCAATTGTGTGTCTGTGATGTTCATGTGGGGTATAATAATACTTAACACATTACTACTGATTAAACTGATCCCCATTTTGAACCTTGAACATGAAATGATCATCATTGCTCGGGACCTTATTTCCTCTCGGTTTCAGTGTGAGTCCAAAAAGGGGGAAAAGATTTATAGCTTGAATTAAACTTTGCTATTCCCTGTATGGTCCAAATGATGAGAGACACTGAATATTCCACTATTTCAGCAGAATTCATAACATGGCCCCATAAAATCACCAGAGAGACCCTTTCACCAGATCTTCTCTCTCTCTCTCTCTCTCTCTTTCTCTCTCTCTCTCTCTCTCTCTCTCTCTCTCTCTCTCTCTCTCTCTCTCTACCATGTTTTTGCTCACTCTCCCTGTCATACAGGTATTCAGACATACAGATCTTTATAGACATCAGCATTGTGTTGAACTGTCAGTTCTGGCAGGACTCGATGGACATGTTCCAGTCCAGATCTATCATACAGCCGGCTTTCAAACCTTCATCCATCAGCGTACACAAGCTCCCGCAGACCCCTGCCTGATCCCATCATATCAAACTTCTGGTAGACGCTCTGTGACTGAAAGCCTCAGCTGGTGTTGCAGCTGAACAGTGAGTGAGGTAGAGCCAATGTTTTAAGATGTGAATTGACGTATTGTTTTTGACCCTAGGGTGTTTTGACACCGCTAGGGAGAGAACATCTTTACACCCATAATTCCATTCTAATTCATTGTGTCTATGTGATATAGAAAGTGATGGGTAATGTCAGGATGCCAGCTTTCTTCTCTTTTACAGGTGCTGATCACAAACAAGTTTACCTGATTTTGTGCACTAATTTAAGCATTCACGCTCCAGTCAAATCCAATTAAAAAAAATTTTTTTTTAGAAACTTCAGAAAAGTACACAGAGGCCCTGTTAACACCTGATATTACAATACGACACAATTTTACTGTAAAAGTGAATTCTCATTAAAAGTTAGAACAATTCAACAATTCCACTTTTGATCTCTATTATCTGAAACAAAAATATATCAATAAATATGTTCTGCAGAAAGCCATTTAAGTTTGCTGTTACTCTGAATATTTTTTATATAACTCTCAAGTTTTTTTTAAATTGCCATTTCTGTTCCAATTAAATATAGTTTTAGAAAAACAAACTGTATAGTTTAAACTTTACAGCAACTTTGCAGTATTACAGCTAGATCAAACTCTGATGTGGTTAGGCCAAATAGATCACCATCTATGTTAAAGGAACACGCCCACATTTTGGGAATTAAGCTTATTCACCGTGTCCCCCAGAGTTAGATAAGTCCATACATACCTTTCTTATCTCAGTGTGTGCTGTAACTCTGTCTGACGCACCCCCAGCTAGCTTAGCTTAGCACAAAGACTGGAAGTGAATGGCTCCAGGTAGCATACTGCTCTCAATAAGTGACACAATAACGCAAACATTTTCCTATTTATATGTTGTGATTTGTAAAGTCACACCGTGTACAAATAACAAGGTAATAAGAGACACAGCCATCTTTTAACTGTATAAATAAAACTGTATAAATACACCATGTAGCAGTGCTTCGCCTTCTGAGAATATATCCCAGTATGTAAAAATAGTCTCAAATGCTATGTTATGCGATCACATGTGACTCACAAGGCCTTTCATAGTGTGACTACATTCCTGTAGTATACTTGTGCCAATGTGTACCCAAACTTGTATTTATAAAATGCAATCTGCATAAAAAATTATACACTGTTTTTCTGAACTAAACAAATACGTTTTCTAACAGAATTGTTTTAGTGTAGCACCCCAAAAATAAGCATTAGTAAGAGGTAACGTTTAAACCCTTGTAATACCACAGCAGATGATTGACAAGTGAGAAAGGCATTCTTCGCTGCTGTCTAGGATGCAGCAGGATGTATTAATGTCAACACTACTGATGTGATTGAATAATAATTGTTTTGATCTCTGGACATCTGTATTTAGCACTGTTCACTTGTGATTGGATCACCTAAGACAGGAATGGGCAACTTCAGTTCCGGATCGAGGGCCGGTGTCCTGCAGAGTTTAGCTCCAACTTGACAGCACACCTGCCTTAAGGTTTCTAGTATGCCTAGTAAGACCTTAATTGGCTGCTTCAGGTGTGTTTAATTATGGTTGGAGCTAAACTCTGCAAGACACCGGCCCTCATGGGCCGAAATTACCCATCCCTGACCTAAGACATGCAATACCAGGTCTGAATAGGTTCACGGAGTGAAAGACAATAGCAGTCAAAATGGGCTAAATAAAGTACTTAAGTTCATGTGGAAATAAAATTAGAGGCGGCAAAAAATAATCTTCTATATAGCTTTTAATATACTTGAAAATCTGACTTTTTCCATGCTTAAGTTCTATAATTGGGTCCCCAGTGCTTCCATCAACCTAGAAAATTTGAAAAAAAATCAACCCAGTAACTTTTTGGTAAACCATTCTCTGCAAGTATGTGAAAAATAGGTAATTGAAATCTGGCTCCCCTTGTGATGTCACAAGGGGTTCTTATTATACCACACCTTAGGCTGCCCTATCCAACCAAGGCACTCCTATTTAGTGCAGAGAGAGAGAGAGAGAGAGAGAGAGAGAGAGAGAGAGAGAGAGAGAGAATAATAATTGACAGCACGGTTGAGTTTCAATTTCAACAAACCACTATTATAGCGATCAGTGTTTGCATTTCATCAGCTCATTTGCATTTTAAGGGACACACACCAAAACAGCACATTTTTGCTCACACCTACAAAGTAGCAAATTTAACATGCTATAATAAATAATCTATAAGGTATTTTGAGCTAAAACTTCACATGTGTATTCTGGGGACACCAAAAATGTATTTAACATCTTAAAAAAGTCTTGTGGAATGTCCCCTTTAAATAGAATCTATAATCAGTTGATTAAAATTTGTATTAATAGGCTTTAGCCTTCTAATACTTTGACTTCAATCTTCAAATCAATTCAGACTGAAGCATAAAGATCTGGCAACCCATTTGTAGAGGCTGGTCCAGGACCTCAGCTGGGTTTTCTACTCTATTCTTTGAGCCACAGGGCTCTTAATCTGTTGTTATAGATTTTTAGTCTCTTAATTAAAATGTTTAAGAGCCTGGCTTTGAGGCCTAAAGTTAATGAACTGAGTTGCTGGAGGTCTGGACTATATGAAAAGAATTGACCAAGCAAGTAATAAATTAAGCAATGTTGTCCATTAGGACTAGATTTAAATCCAAGGTACTGTATTGTCTTCCAGAGCTCAATTCCAACTCTGTGTTTATTCAGCTTGGCATCTTTTAATCCAAAACTTGTTTCTCTCAGCCAGCTTTACAGCTCAAAACAACAGGCTTGTTTTTCTTTGTACAAAAGTCTATGCTTTACATCTTACGCCCCATGTCCCCCAAATTGTCTAAATGCGGCTGAAATGCAGGTTTTAATATCACAGACTGTGGGTCCTATATACAAATATTTTATCTGTCCCACCATGCCTTTACTGTGATTAGACGGCTGAGTGAAAAGTGACTCTGAGGAGCCCAGCGTTTTCCCAAAGTTGAACTTTTTCAGCTCATCCACCGATAAAAAAACTCTAAATGCTTAGCGCTTCGCCTAAGTTGCTGCTCCAATAGCAAACCAATGAAAATATACACTGGACTCGCAGTTACATAACCACAAAAGTTTCATAGTGGAGCAAAATCTTCTCTACAGAGCAACTGATTACAGACATAGAGCTCTAGTGTTTGTCCTTGAGTGAAAAAGTCTGGCGCTGATCATGCCATTCAATTTTTTAAAACACTGCCCGCCATTCAATTTTGACTTGCTCCTTGTTCTCTGTACTTTAAAGGTATTAGGTCACAATCTTGTTTTTTGGCGCACCTAAATGGTTTCATTCACCTTCCATTGTCATTATCACAAAACCGAAGACATATTTGGCTTGTTTGACATTTTAGAGGAACACTGGCACCCTATCTGGATGCGCTGACTCATGATTTCTATTAGAGACAAGCTTCTCTCGGAGGTTGGCGTCACGCCTGGCAGTGAGCTGTCAGAATGGTAAGTGACCGTTCTTAAGGTTTCTTCTCTTTGGGAGATGCTGCATGAATACAAAGAGGAAGCCATCATGTTCTGTGGAAAGAGCCGAGCTCAGCAGAAATGGGTGGCATTCCTGTGCTTGCTGGATTTATTGTATAGTACAACCAACACTGTTACAGCTGAAGCGTGTTTTTCGACACTGGAGTGTCACTAAATGAAATTACAAAAATAACATTACACCTGTCTCCTATTGGTCGAGGGAACAGATTCAGTTTCTCCCCAAACTTGTGCCATTGGTTGACGCGGTGTTGCTATGTTGGTCTACGTCCCATGACGTCACAGTGTTCACACTTTTTAGTAAAAAAAACCTAAATGGTTTATTTATAGTTTCTGCATGTTAAACTGGGGTGAGATAAGGCATTTTAACACAGGTGTCACATTGTATTTCCATAAATGATCTGAGGATGCCATAACTGCATATCAAAATCTTTAATAAAAAAAAACAATATATATTTTTTCTTTTGATACACAGTTTACAAAAACTGAGAAAGGAGTGGAAACTGAGAAAAAAATGGCGTGCATAAAGGATTAAAAATACAAAAACCTCCCCTTCCCTAAACATCTTGTTGAACGCTAATGGGATTTCTCCTTCCTTTTTTTTTTTTTGTATCAGGACCCCATTGTTTTACACTGACAAATATTGTTTGCATAGGAAAGTATTTGATTAATGAAGTTTTCCCTGTGTATGTCACGGCTCCCTTGGCGCTCAGTAAAATTGATGGGCAAGGAATCCGAACTGACAAAGAGGCATTCCACACAGCCGCTTTCTGTGGAAATAACCAAAAGTAACCATTTAAAGCGCTGTTTATGCTCGTGGAGAGCGTTTTGATTAGTTGGCACAATGTTATGGCCATAAGTTATGTCGGTGACAACATCGGTTTACATGAGTGAATAGCACACGCGGGTCTTTCGCGCAGATGAAACAGACATCCGTTACGAAAAATCTCAACCTCTAATTAAACCCCCCTAGCTGGGTTCACGGGCGCTCGACTGGGCTCGTTTCAGGGAGGAGAGAGAGTGAGAGAGAGAGAGACAGAAAATGCTGTGCAGCATATTGTGTGAACGGTCTATAAAGGGAATAGCTGACGCTAGTATAAAGCAAGGGAAGCTTTAGGTATGACCCTAGCCACAGTAGAGCTGTATTACAGAAGGGGGGTGATGGGTGTTGAAATAGGACAGGTGGCTGCTGGACATAATTCACAGTGTCATACACCGGATTGCTGAAATCATCACGGCTGTTATGTGCTCTGCACCTTTATCCTCTCAGGCGATGTCTGGACAGCCGAAGAGGTGAGTTTCAAATGTCACAGTTTAGCAGCTCCCAATTCCTGAGCCAAATTGAGGCCCAAACCAGGCTCGCTAGTGGAGGCATCTGCAAATCGTGTCAGGAACACCTTTGGCATCAAAGCATGTACTCGGGAGAAAAGAAACATAGGTGGCAGATGTCAGGAAGACTTTTTTATAATTCACACATTTTGAGGGAAAGTTTTGCTTAAAAAAAATAATATGCTAATGTGACCCTTTGCTGGTCTTTTCTAGCCAAATATCAGTCTGGGAGTTGGTGGGTCAGAGCAGCTCTGTTAGCGCCGATCAAAACATAAAAACACAATGGAATTGATTTGTATTTGCGAGCCCACTGGCCCGGAGGGCTTGTCGTGACTTTTCTACCGTTGTCCAATCAGGATGCTATTTGTTATGCACATGTAAACACGAGCACTCGGAGTCGGCATTCGAAATTCGGATAAATATTTGCGTTTGATAACATTTGGACAGCGTGTTTCGGTATTCAAATCACCCAGTTGTGCTACAGAGTGTGACAGGGATAACAATTCCTACATTCGCACACACACTTTTACAAGTTAGACTAGTAGAAGTGGCGGCTGTAAAGTAGTGGACCGAGAGATGATACCGTAGTAGTTGAAAAGCCCACCATGGTGCTGGCATGGCCCGGTTCCCCCTGGTGCCCTCCCTCCAGTTCTCAGTCAATTCACGGGGCTCTCTGAAAGGCCACAGAGGGGCTTCTCAAGGCCAGTTCCAGCCTCCCGCAAAAGGCCACTCAGCTGACATTTCACACCCGCTCAAGTGATTCATGGCAAAAGCAGCGGTCGGCCTTGTAGTGGATCCCTGCTGATATTTCATTTTTTCATAAAGGTGAGGCATTATGAAGATTTTTTTCCCTTTCTTTCCGTCGCTCATTGTGCCAACCTAGAAGCTGTTTGTTCTCTTGTTTTCTAGTGAGGCACTGTGGAGGGCAGCAGCCTCTTTGGCATTCTCCGTAAATACCTCAACAGATTTTGATATTTCGTCATGACTTCGGCTGCATATGACATTTCAGTACTCGTCCAATATTGCTGCATTCTGATTTTCTGGCCGCATTATTATTCATATTGACGCTCTATCCTTTCAACCATCATTTGAGCGGTTATTAAAAACCTCTGCCAATGTAAAAAAAAAAACAGGTTAGTTTCAAAGCTTTGGTTATATAAGATAAATGCCTTGAGAGCAATACCATCCAGTAGAATTTGAATAATCCAGTTAGTGTTTTGTCTCTGACCCAGCTTTTTATACGTTGTGTCAATTTCCCTTCCGCCTCTCTGCATTAATTTCGATTTGGACTGTCGATGCAAATGTATCCACTGTTAATCCTCTTTACAGGACATTTGTCAGGACCAATAGCCTCATTCTATCCCATTCTCACTGTTATCAATCTAATGACATGATATTCATACTGAGCAAACAATCTCGCTGTTTTCCCTTCCTTTCTCGCGTCGGGTGCCTGCAAAAGGATCAGCGCAGACATCAATAGTCAATAAGCTCCTGCAGGAAGAAAGATGCAGTCAAGGCGACCTTCAGGATTTAAGCAAGGACAGAAAAAGTGCGAGCACATGTTCATGCTGTCTTCGTACTGTCATAACAGCAGCTGCCTCAAAGGAGCATGGGTGGAGAGTTTTTAAAGGAGAAAAGAGTGGGTTAAATGTATCGGTGGGTAGCCGTTTACCGTGCATAATTTGTTCGTGTCTATTTATTCATTCATGGCCTATCATGTACATTGTCATTTGGAGAATGATGAAAAGTTGTTGTGCATGGCAAAAGTCAATTTTCTACATGGCAAGTACAAATGTTTTTTAAAATGTCATGTTAGTGAATTGCCCATGTACAAAACTTTTTTTTTATAAAAAGATTTGAGCTTATACATTTACTGTAAATATTCTGAATATTAAACCAATCCTGTGTGTCACAATAAGACTTAAGTGCATTGTCAAAGTGCATTTAAAATGATAATCCTAAAATGGTGCAAGTTTCATATTTGCGTTAGTTTGCAGTACGCTTGATAGTTTATTAAATAGTAGACATCTGGAAATATAAATATGCATATTAATTTTCCTGTTTCAGTTCTCTTTGCTTAGATGATAATTCATAAAAAAGGCATAGCTTTCCTCATATCAGCTCTGACCACTTCACAAATGTGTGTGTAGTTAATTTACTATTGCATGCAGTATGACCAGTGATGCCACATCCTTGCAGACACTACTGGATTTGCATGCCTATGTAATTGACAGGTGCATAGCATGGATCCTTATAACAGGATTCTTCCAAATAGTCTGTCAGTCTTCGAGAAAATCCATGGGACTGTTTTAAAATGACGTTTATTTGAGCAAGTCTGTGGGTTTAAGCTGGTGTGATAGTTAATCTCCAGACAGTCTTCGGTGGCTGCCCTGTTGCAGACTGATGGTGAGTAAGGAACAGATCACGAATGAAGCATTTACACCAAATATGGCTTTACAAAAGGACACACGGCAGGGGAGAGGCCCAAAGTAAGCTTTAGATGCGATTGAATTTTCATGCGACGTATTCCCACGATAGCAGCACCCCGCGGAAGACAAATCGAGGGTAAACAAAGAGAGAAAAACAAAAACGTTCAATATTGTCACCCACACAAACATCACCGGCGAGTGTGGAAACGTTAACACAATAAGCAAACAACATTTTACAAACACAGTTCCTGACAGCATACCGCTCTATTACTCACAGAATGAGTTTATTGTGGGATGCTTATTTATTTTTATGTATAGTGGTATGGGAGTAATTAAGCAGTCCATTGGCACAAATTAATCAGGGCTGGGTGGTTTTGGGTGGGCAGTGTTTCTTGTTCAAAATCCCCAACACTATGTATGGATTACCAAACTAAATGAAGAATTTGGTTCCGAAACGCAAATCCATTTTGACTTATCTGGGTAAAACTGTGTTTTCAAATTTAAAGATGAAAACTTCTATTTTCTGTTACACACTTTCACATACAGTAGCATCTTTAGGTTATAATGATATAAAAAATTCAAATCCATAATTTGATTTTCAAAGATTTATTATAATAACTGATTTTTTTTTCAAAATGCTACAAATCTATTGAATCAATATATCAATGTGCATTCATCTTTGCCATGTTATATTCATTTAGTTGACAAGTGGTATACGCTGATAAAAAAATAAACATTAACGGCATTAATCAAAACACTTTGTCATATTAAAATCATTGCTGCAGTCATCCTTGGGACGTCGTGGCTGAACTTTTTTCACAAGCTGTAAAATGTTTTTGGGTAACGCTTTACAGCCCGGAAAGTACTGCGTAAGTACAGCGAATTTATAGCATACATTTCTGTAATTATAGTGTACTTATAAAGTACATACATGTAATTTTAAGGGAACAATTTATAATATTTTCGGAACAAAGGGGTAACAAGTGCCACTTTAATTTACAGCCCGCAGATGTTGTATTTACTCTTTAACTACGTGAAACAAGGGGGTAACAAGTGCCACTTTAATTTACAGCCCGCAGATGTTGTATTTACTCTGTAACTACGTGAAACAAGGGGGTAATAAGTGCCACTTTAATTTACAGCCCGCAGATTCTGTACTTATTCTGTAACTACGTGAAACCAGGGGTAACATTTTTTGACTTAGACTGTAAAAACACAAAACAGTAACTACAGAAAATACACTCTTAGAAAGGATGTGTTCATTTTTTACACATCCTTGTGTGTTAAGTTTTTAACACATTATGTGTAATTTTAACACATTATATATCATTTTGTGTTGATTTTGTGTTAAAATATAACACAAGTTGTGTTAAAAGTAACACAAAATGTGTTGTTTCCATAATAACACAGAGATGGGTGGATTTTGGGACAACGCATTTAGTGTGTCGTCCCAGAATCAACACTAATGTGTTGTTTTTAACACATTCGTTCTAAGAGTGTAGTTTTAGTTTTGCTTGCTTTGTTTTCACCAAAGTTGCTTTGCCTATTTTTAATTTTGCTTGATGACCCAACAAATTCCTGAACTCTTTTTCTTTCTAAAGGTAAGGAACATTTATTGAAAATTCTAAATAAATTGTATCGTACTAATAAACAGCATAAACACATTAACTGAATTTTAAGTTTTGTTTAGTAATCTAAAATACTTACTGCATACATTATTTGTATTTTTCCTGGTTGTTACCCCTTTGTTCCCCAAATATTATAAATTGTTTCCTTATAATTACACATATATACTTCATAAGTATACAATAATTACAGAAACATATGCTGTAAATTCGCTGTACTTACGCAGTACTTTACTGCATACATTATTTGTATTTATCCTGGTTGTTACCCCTTTATTCCCCAAATATATACACGTATGTACTTCATAAGTAAACTATAATTACAACATACGCTGTAAATTCGCTGTACTTACATAGTACTTTCCGGGCTGTAATCTAAAGCGTTACCTGTTTTTGTTGTGTAAGAACAAGCAACAGCCGGTATTTTTCATTCGCCCGAGCGCCTCTCACGTAATCATTCGATTTTGATGGCTTACATTTCTTCCCCGCCACAGAAAAACACCACAGGTTTATCAATGCCATCAAAATTAGTATTTTGTTTTTGTTTGTTTGTTGATCACGGAGTACAAAGTAGATGAGGAAAACTAGGATTCTGTTTGTATTCAAAGTGCCACCAATAATGTTTACAATGCGTGGAATAATGCACTGTGACTGGTTAAGCGGATTTATTGCATTCTGCAGAGGAGGATGACTCACGTTTTGTTGGGGTTTGGGAAAAAAGGGAGAAAAGATGATAGAATAAATCGGAGAATTGAAGAATTGATGTTTTAATACTGACCACATATACTTCATTTGCCGGTTACTATTTTTGGTAACAATTGCCGTTTATCGCATTTTGGAACCAAACTCTTTAAATATTGTAACCATACATTAAAAAAAAGTATTGTAACCACCCAAAAAATATTGTAACCACCCCAAAAAGATAACAACGTTAGAAAACAATGCTAGTTTTACGGTGTTTCAGAACAAACGTTTACAGGACTAAAAAAATTGAAAACTTTTTGTGCACGTTTTTTAAAATGATATACCGGTATTCTCTTAAAAGATATACTGTAGTCTCTGTGTAAACTACAAAAACTTGAATTTGTAAAAACAGTGACATGTTGCATATGCGTATTATGTGTTCAGACATCATGTGACATCACCAACTACTGGCCTTGCATGTGTATTTACAGCGTTTTTAGTCATTTTCCTGGATCTATGTGAATGGGGATTGTTTTGACACTGATGTCGTCTGTACAAAGAATACACAAAGGAAAAAAAAACTTTTTAGATTTTAGTGCATTGTAAAAACACCCTTAAAAACCTGTTTACAAAGAAAAAATGTATTCCAGTGTATTCTACAACTTATTTCTATTTTCCATTATCATGCACATTGGATGAAGTTTTGGGACTTAGGAATTAAGGTCAAACAATGTATCATGATGACTGAAATTCAATGCACTGATATTTCTCGCAGGGCACATTGATATCAGAGTGAGAGAGTAGAGAGAGCATTGCCCTTTACCCACTCTCTCATTTTATTTATTTTTGTCTCTGTAGTGTTGGATTTGTGACATACTGTGCACGGTTGAATTTTTGCTCTTGGTCTTATTTGACCACCCTGAAAAAAACAACTACAGTTTTGTGCTTTTTTGGAAAACTTCTGATTTAGAGAAAATAAAATCATAAAAAAACGACTTAAAATATAAATCAAAACAATAACAAAACAAATAAAGAGAAAATGAAATAAAATGGTAAAATTACATTATTGAACTTCCACAGGCAGGAAAAGATAATTTGGAGTAAGAATGAGAGTGAAATATCTGCGAGCAGCCTCAGCTATATCACCAACATTTACTCTATCGGCTCAACTCATATCACAGACTTTATAAACTGCCTGCAGACGAGCACAGCTGCTACTTGAGTCTCATTGGTCTAAACTGTTGCTTATTATAGCTGTATATTACAAATATGTTCTGTTTGGCTGTTTAAATTTCTTGTTTAAACACACAAATAACATGTTTGAAGATTTTTGTTGTTGTTGGAATTATAGGTTTTGCTTGATTTTATAAAGCTTCTATCTTCAAGTGTTGTAAGTCTCAGGGATTTCAAACATTAAGATATTATTAAATTCCTCCTAAAGTCCGTCTGATTTATAGTGTTTTCACAGATGCCCTTAACATTCACCAAATTAATAATGATATTTCACAATTTGATTTTTGTGGTGGGTAATTTAATGGTTAAGAGGTCAATCGTAAGGCAGCTGTGTTCTCATTAAGTGATTGTTTAAGTAAATCTCATGTGTATGATGTGTTGCTGCGAACAAAACCGTTTAGCCTTTTGCTTTGTGTATTTTCTAGCCAGGGCCGCTGCTGGTAAAATGGGTACCCTAAGCGGACTTTTACTGCGGTGCCCCCTTTAGTCAAAAAAACTATAACAACAAAACCTCACTGCAGTATGTGTGAGAAGAGAACTATGAGAATGCTATGTTATCATTTATAATTGTATTTTGACAACAACACAAACTACAATTATAAAAATATGCAATTATATATAGCCTATATTTCAATATCTGTACCTGTGTAGCTATGGGACTTTAGCTTAATGTGACAAAGATAAACACGTCAGTATAAATTCAAGCAATTTCGATGAATTACTAAATGTCTTTCTTATAAAAGTAAATTAAAAGTCATCTTTAAAAAGTTGGAATGTATGGTTATGTTCTCAATAATACAGGTGTTGATTGATTTAGCATTCAGTTAAGCAGGTTTTGTTAATTCAAATAATAAATAAGTGTAATTTTTAGCATATACAAAACAACAAATGTCTTTAGTACAGATATCTTTACCATGCTTCAAAACGCAACAAAGTCATTTAAACAATTATTGTTACATGATATAAATGGTACATAGTATCTAAATCATGCAGATGAGTTGGTGGTGTCAGCAGTCAAAGCTATACATTTTCACAGGCTTGTGAACTGACCTGAAAGTGATGCACAGGTTTTATTTTAGACTTTTCTTTTCCATTTGAAGACAGAATGCTGTGTCTTGGCATAGCTGTCCATCAATTGTATATGTGTTACTGTGCAAACGGGTGGCGTATGATATCAAAGTATCGCGGCTCCGCATGCTTCCTAATCTCTTTCACAGTACTTTAATGTTTTTTTGCCATCTGATCTGCGCAGCGCAGTTAAACAAGCATGATCATCTGCAGTCAGGTGGCGGGGCACCACAAAATGCTGTATATAACATCGTATAGTTTGTAGGTTGATTCATATTTATACAGAATGAAATGTTATTTTTTTCTGAGCAACTGAGATGGTGCTCAGTACTCTGCGTATAGGGAATGGTGCTACTGTTTTCTAGCATTATATAATGATTTTACTGTACAATCAAAAACCAAAACCAAAAAAAAAAAAAAAATCACTGGCTGATCTTTTACCGACCGTAAGTTTGTGAACCTCCTTATCCATGTTTCCCTGTGTTACAGTAACTAAAAATCACATTCAGTACTTCTCACAAAATGAATATTTATTGTCGCTATGCCAGCGCATCCTAATGCTGTGTGTTGTTAGTTATGATACATACATTTCGTCACTGTCCGATGAAAACCACGTATGTCCATTTTGCCGATTTTGAGATTTTTCAACGGATTGAATGTCCAGGTTCATTTCCGTATACAGTGTGCTTCACATTTCTAAATGGCCAATGAAAAGTTGTGAAATCATGTCATCTGATTTTCATGTATATTCATTTGGTGTCAAAGCTGTCAATCACGCCGTGTATCTCCCGCCCTGTGGAAGCATCTCGCCGGTCTCGTGAAGTTTCATCGAAGCTCAGCACTGGATAGCCGAATAAACATAGCCTGGTGAGACAATGACTTTCCTTCATCGAGGTAAACGTTTCCCCCCTGACGCCAGTCGTACGTGTAGGACTGACAAAATCACGGTAGGACTGTGCAAACAAAGTATCTGTCTAGCATTACCATATCAGTGTATTGATTCATTGTCCCTTCATAGTTTGCAAATAGACATTTCATACATTTTTAATTAATATTAAATAAACTAAGCGTATTTAATAAACTAAGACGTAGACTATTTAATAAACTGAGCGTATTCATCTGTGAAACGGGACTTGGCCATTCTAATTCATGTATGAAGAACGCGTTTTGACCACCGTTACTGTAAAATATGCACGTATGTCCATTTAAACTCAATTTTGGTCAAATGTGGATTATATCATTACACTGGCAAGAATATGGTTACATGTAAAGATGGCGTACCAAGTATGACAACGCTACATTCAACTGCTTTTGAAATACGGTAATTTTTTCACTTCCTGAAAAGTAACCGTTTTGGACATATGTGAGTTTCATCGGGCAGCGACGATTTGGATTGTTACAAAAACACTATTTGGTCTCTTTAAAATATAAAGACAGCTGTGATCAATAAAATAAATTACATAAATAAATTAGCAGCCAATAAACTAGCTTGGTATCACATTTAGGCCCAGCAACCTTTATGCCATATCACATGTGCTGTCGGTCTCTGGTGGGTCACACTAGTTAACAAAATGTGTGGTGATGCTGTGATGGCTTCATAAAAGAGATCAACACCTCTCACTCCTACACAGCATGATAGCAGGGCTTAGTACACAGCCATCGTTTTTGGCTTAAAATGCCCTGTGATGTTTTGAGATGATTTAAACAAAATCTTTGACAGAGAAAAATGCTGCCCTGTTTGTGAGGACACATCCCACTCAGGTTCAAATGTCTACAAGACTAATTGGATTATTTTCCTTTACAGAATAAAAGAAAGAATCTGTGATTTATAAAGATGAATGTGCATCACAAATTCACACGAAACCTGACTCGAGTGGATGTGAAACGTAATACCTAATTGTAGTTCCGGATAAAAGCAGGAAAAGCAGGACAGGGCGTTTTTATTTCTATTTTAATCAGTTATGCCTTGACAGACTCGACTGAGATCCCAAAAGTGGTACTTCAGCGCCAACAGGCTATTTGTGTGCTGTGTAAGTGTGCTCATTTGAGGTCTCTTTAGATGTAGAAATTCCCCCTCTTTCTAAATAATAGATTTTGAGCATCTGTCTGGTGCTCAGAGGCGAGGATTGATCAGTCAGAGAGACGAAAAAGAGGTGGTGGGGGTGTAGACGAAAGGAAGCTTTCAGTTTGTCTCACAGAGCACATGCAGCCGTCTAACTCCCACCGACTCGCTCGCTCTCTGCCATGTTTTCTGTTCTCTGCTAAGCCTGCAGGGTAGAGGAGGCGACTTATCCTGTCTTTGTGGCAAATTGACAAACAATCTGTATCTAATTACCACCACGATCCTCTGACATGTATTATTAGTACTGCATGTTCTGACAGAACGGCACGTGGAGGCACAATGCATTATGACTTCTAAGAGAAAAATATAATCTCTGCCAGAAAACTTCAAAGCAGAACAGACTGATTCTGTTGAACCGTATTAAAATGTCAAGAGAAAACCTTTAGGTTAATGATAAATACTAGTTATTTAGCTATGGCAGGTGCCACCTACGTATCACTGTGGAGTTTAGTGACAAGCTCTACTGAGGGCTTTAGTTAGATCTAGTTCGGACGCCACGTTGCATTGACACACGCGTATGAAATAAAGAAAATAAAACACCTTTAGTTCTCATAGTTTTCAATTCATCAAATCACGAATATTAGTCAGAAAACAGAAAATTGCCTGTGACCCACTAATAGCTTTTCCTCATCAAAATTCTGAGCGATCCTCTCCATGTAACAATGACAAATATCACAGCTCAGACGCTTTGACATCTTTTCTACCGACGCTCAAACAGTGTTACCCATCACTGCCACAGCCTCTTTTGACTTGCTCTTCAAAAGATTTGTTGCCATGGCGATAGAGAACTCTACCACTTATGAGATGTTTTGGAAATTTTGATATTTCACACAACACGCTGTTTATCTGCGTTGGGTGTGCTGGTGGTAAATTTTTGGTACAGGAACTAAAATAGCCTTTCTCAAGCCTGTACCTGTGCTTCCTGCTAAACACAAGCTACACTGCCATCTAATGGATCTGTTTTTATTCTTGCTGACTAAAAGGCAATCCCACAACTTTTGGGGTCTTGTTTATAAAACTGTGCGTAGGATCCTTACTAAAAGTCTACGTATGCACAAAAGCCAAAAATGGCATACGGGAAAACATATTAAGACTTATAAAATCCTTTTATAAATCAAAGATCACCTGCTAGTGTGCGTACATGAATCCTCTTTAAATCCCACCCTGCAAGTCCATTCTCACATCAAGTTTGCTTTTTATGGATCACAACCATTGAGTAGGAACCAGCATATGCCCTGTTTTGTGCATACACACGCTTTATAAATGAGAGCCCTGATGCTTTAAACATAATTTTGTAAAACATATCTGTGTGCATGTGTTGGTAATGCGGCTGCCAAACCCAAAGAATACATGCAATTTAATCAAGATATGCTGTAACCTTCATAGCATGTGTGTAAGATTATACCTGTAGACAACATAATCTGAACAGTCACCTCTCATACCCCACTCACAAATCTCTCTGCCAACAAGCACAAGGACGTGGGAGTCTGTGTTAATGAAACAAGGTAATGAGTTATGCCAGAGCAAACGCTATGGTGTGTTGTCCTGGACTTCAACCTTGCGGCTATGAGCGCTGCCAAACATGAAAGGCAATCATGCTTGTTAGATGTAGTAAGATCTAATACAGCAGCCTTGCCAGACACATCATGGGCTTTGATATTCAATTAAAACGCCAAAAAATGTTATGATTAGGTTGACTTGAAATTGAGTACGGACCGACGTGGGCTGCATAAATGGATAAGTGATACTGTGATGCAACCGTGTGACTAAGTAGCCGGTAAAATCATTCATCTACGTATCCTGACTGTCTTGCACATATATCAACCGCACAAAGTGGATGTTACGACCCGGGGGTGATTAATAGTAACCGAATAGTAGAGCACACACATACACAAGCAGGTTTTTATCTCTCTGATTCTAGCTCATTGTGCTTTATTCTGTCACGCAATCAAATTAAAAAGAAAGCATAGCATATTTGGTTCCTTAGGTACAATGTGAAGTGGAGATCGAAAGTGAGAGATATAAAATGATGCTAGCTTGATGTAAATGCAGTGGCTTGGATCGCACGACAGCATGAATTGATTTAAGCATAAAAATTTGAAGAAAAGACATCTGTGATCTCTTGCTCTGTATTTCTTGCACTTTTTGCAAAAAGGGAAAGGTAAAGTAAAGTGGACCTTTTAAAAAAGACAGAATTTAGAAGACAGAATACTGTCAAGGTAAAGCTACAGTACAGTCACTTTCCCATGTCAACCATCTTGACCCTTAAAAGCAAAGCTACAGTGTGGGATGAATCTTGAAAATGGTGGCAGAGGAGTTGTACAAGAGTTGTGCGAAGGCGTTATGCTGGAATACATTGAAAAGACAGCTTGACAATGTATATGACCTACAGTATATACTTACAGGATATACATCTATTGATTACTGTTAACAGGAAAAATGAGAAATTTTCGATAAGATCATTTCCAAAACACAAATGAATGAATCATACTAAGCAAAGAATAATAGACCATTTCTATTTTTATACGTAAAAATTGCTCGTGCAGCCTCATGCTAAGCAGAAATCATTAACCTTGTTTTGTTGTTCCTTCAGATTTTGGTTTTCAGATTGCTTTGCATAAGCTTGTCATTTAATAGTTTTATTTTGTAAAAACTTGTTAATGTTTAATGTTCTTTTAACTGAACAAACTGTTAAATAAATGTAAATCTTCAGTACGTTACTGGTCACCAACTGCCAGTACACTGCAAAAAAATGAATATCTTAGTTTTTTGTCTTGTTTTCTAAGATAAATAACTAAAAATTCTTAAATTGAGATACATTTACTTGGTAAGCAAGTGACTTAAGATATTAAGTCTTGTTTATTGAAATAAATGATGAAAATCAAGAGTTTTTTTACTTAAAAAAGTCAAAATATGTGTAGAAATATCCATTTTTAAAACTTTATTAACGAAAATACATACCTTCCGGTAGCACCGCCATCTTAGACTCCTCTGTATTCAGGAGAGAGTATTAGCGTGGTGTACGCACTTTTCTTAGTGACGTATGACAAATTCGGAGGGCGGGGGCACAAAGCAGCAGCAGCGTAGCCTCCGTAGGCTTCGTAAGCTCTCATCCTGAATGCGGGCGCGACTAAGATGGCGGCGCTACCGGAAGGTATTTATTTTCGTTAATAAAGTTTTAAATATGATATTTCTACAACAACACCGCGCTGATTACCCTCAGAAGACCTTTGTTTATCATCCTGGAGCCGTTTTAATTTGTGAAGGATGGACGCACTTTTTTTGGACTTGAAGGTCGTGGACTATGAGTGGACCCCGTAACATTACATTTAATCAACTGAAAGATCTAAAACATTTTATAAAATATCCGAAAATGTGTTTGTCTAAAAAACGATGGACATATGCAACTCGGACATCTTGGGGGTGAGTAAATCTTGGGTTTAATATCATTTTTGGCCGAACTATCCCTTTAAGAAAATGTATTCCAGTACAAAGAACTTTGTCTACAAAAGAAAGGTTCTGCAGATGTTAAAGATTCTTTATGGTACCAAAAAATAAAATTTTAGCAACTTTTATTTTTTAAAATCCATAAATAGTGGTTGCAACCAAAGTGATTGTCTAAAATTACAATCAAAATAGTGTGTACGTATTTGGTGCTCAAAAACAAGACTCACATGTGGTCTAATTATTATAATATTATTGTTTACATCAGATGGATCTCTAAACTTTAGTCCCCACCCCTTCAAGTGAATGGCTGCTGAAAACATTACTACCAGTTTATGGGGACAAGGCTTATCCTAATCGACTAAAATTCATCTTTGAGCTGCCTTAATTTAAAATCACCTTGTACTGACATATCTTAACATATCAGTGTCATTGTTTTGTCTCAAGATGGACACCAGTATTGTTTTTTGTAAGATTTGTTTGTAAAAACAACTTAAATCTCCTAATATAACCAGTGGGGGTCGGTGACTTCTCTTCCAAGAGGGTGATTCAAAATATGTGTTCAAAATGTTGTGTGTTGCTCATCATGTTCAAATATGTGTTTGTTGCGTCATGTGAACCATGTGCATAATGCATCATAATGCAACGCGAGTGTTTCTTTTATAAACTCCTTTGAAGCGTCTGCAACAGGCTTGTATTTCGACATAAGTTTACATGATGCACCAAGCACATATTTTGAAATGGCGAGCCGCACACATGACGGGCTACATACATGTTGTGACGAGCTTTGCATTGTGCACCCTCGAAAAAGAAGTCACCGGCCGCTATAGCTAAGGCCTAGTCATTGATGAATCTAAACCCTGTTGGGAAATCTGCCCCCAAATGTGTCTCAGAGAAACCATTAAATGAGCCACATAATATGACCAGTTAACTATATCTTTTTGCAAAAGTGACCAGTTAATTTACATGTCCACTGTCAGCTTGCCATTATTTTATTTCAATGCAATCTTAAAGGGTCTTTTGATGATGTGTAGGCCATCATTTGATTTAGCTATTTGTTTATTTTTGCATGCGGTGTCCACACATAAGCTGGCCTTGCAGGATAGCTTTCAATATGTGTTCTAAAGGAAACAACAAATTGGCAGTTCATCATTATTCTGCAGTAAATAGGGAGCAGAGGCGGTTCGAATGCTTCTTCTTTCACAGTCAGCCACGCATGGCGAAGGTAATCACACTTTCATTTCCAGCCCTAACAGTGTGCCATGCTTTAATGATTTTAATCAAACTCATTCACTCACTCTTTCAATAAACAAATATGAAGAGTCTGTTTTGATTTGCTTTCTTTTTACCTCCTGAGAAGCCGAAGGAACATTAGAGCCTGTGTTAGGAATTATCGAATATGTTGGTGAGCGTTTGCGCATGCTTGGAATACTTGATAATGCTATAATAACCAATCAGTCAAACATTTTGCATGTATTAGTAATTTGTCTTATGTTTTTAGGTTTTATTATAACAACCAAACCACTTTGTTTTCTTGTAATGTATGCTTATACTGTAGATCAAAATAGGGAGATTCAATCTTGTTTTTAAAACAAAAGCTTGCCTACACTGCTACCATTTATAAAGGTCCTAATCATGCACATTTGAAGTACCAGTATGTACCTCTAAGGTACCAGTGTGTATCTTGAAGTCCTTTTTGAAAAGGTACCGCCCCAGTAAATTTTTTTATATATACCTATATACCTTCATGCATCTTTTTTTCTGATACTGTACACATGATAGCTGTCATCACTGCTGTGCATAAGGGTCACACGGGATGCACAGACTGCCACATGCTTCTCCAAAAACAACCATAAAGCAGCATATGTTAGTATGTACACTAACATAAATGAGATTTGAGAGGTGCAGCAGACTGTAAAGTTTTGATCTATGGACCAATTATATAGCACTTTAATGGTGCTTTTTTTTTTGATTGACAGTTCCAGTCACAGTCTGCTTTCATAATATGGAAATGAACAATGTTAACCTTCTGTTTCACAGAAGACAAATCTTGAAATAGAAACAAGGTGATTTATAAATGACTAAATCTTGGGTAACCATACAGTTCCTTTCAAATAATGCCAATGAATTACTGTAAGTCATAATGTGTAACTCGACTAAACAACATGAAAGATTGAATTTCTTTGCAAATATTTATTATGCACTCTTTTAAGGAGGTCTTTAAATGTCAGCTTTAGCTAACTTCTGGGGATATTCTAAGCAAAGTCTGTCCCCAAAAGTATAAGCTAAATAAGAAACACATACTATGCCATTTGCTCATTCATTCCTTATCATTTATATTCCATAACATTAATATCTTCTCATGTTGTAAACTTATTTGTAGAGTAAAACAATAATTTATAAACTCTCTTTCATGGTTCAGAGAGAGTGAGATGAGTCTATGAGTTTCAAGTGGAGTCCGACCTTCACAAGTCATCTTTGCTCTGATTCTTTTCCTAAAAGTAGCTCAACCAAATTTTAGATGTACTTTAGATTAATGAATTTACTTTTGAATAAACCAAACACAGCAGCACAAACTTTGCATCTTTTCAAAAAAATAAAAAGTTTTATGTACTCCCATATGCATTATTGTAAACAATATTTATAACATGTCTTGATAACATTAACCACATATTAAGTTTTAAAGATGCTCTACATTACAAAAAAGTGATCAATAATAAGTGAACAAATAAGTTTGATTTAAGGTACTTTATGGAACGACACTCCCTGGTCTGATCATTAAACAACGCTGCCAAAGAAGAGTAAAAAGTCATAATAACTCATAGACAAACACACACACACACACACACACACACACACAGACAGATACACACAGAGACAGACACACACACACACACACGCACAAACACACACACATTGTGTTGAGAAACCCAGATGTGAGTCTGTGACAGGAAAAGAACCTTACCTGACAGACACTTGGCAGGGTTTTATGTGAGTAAACAGACATACACTGAAGTGCTTACTCTTGTGTGGGCTTTAAATTGTATCTAAGAACCACGTTTGGCATGCACAGTTGTTTGTAAGGGCCATATGTTTTTCAATGTTATTAATAAAAACATTTAGGGTCTGTACTATTTGTTTCATTTCATTATTAAGGTTCTGTTTAATTTCATGGTGTACCTAAACGTATAGAGGCAAATTACCGGACAGGGTTTAGATTAATCCAGGAATAGGCCTTGGTTATATTAAGGCATTTAAGTACTTTTTACAAACATACCTAACAAAAAAAACAGCACAGTCTCACGGAAAGTCGTGTTATAGTAAAATTTTGATTAATTTATTCGTGTTTGATGACACAAATTTCCGCTGTTTTTCGTGTCTCTGGAGACAAAATGTATTTTTCGTCCTTCCCACCACAAATTTCTATCAATTGCTGTTTGTGTGTGTGGCACAACTTTGTTTATCGTGTTATTTTAATATTTTGTTTTCTTATCGTTCTTTCCTATTTTTAAATCATTGTTGCTTGGGGTTAGGGTTAGATTCCGGGTTTGCGTTAGGATGCAATTTTTTGCATTGGTTTCTACATGTTTTTCGTCCGCTTTTAAATCTATTCTTGCCTGGAGTTGGGGTTAGAGTTGGGGTTTGGGTTAAGAAGTCGCAGAAAGTGATTCTAACCCCAACCGACAATGGTCAAAAAATATAAAAGAACGATGAGAAAACTAAATATAAAATTACACGAAAAAGAAAGTCGTGCCACAGACACGAACAGCCATTAATAGAAATTCGTGCTCCAGAGACACGAAAAACAGTGGAAATTTGTGTCATCAAACACAAATAAATTAATCAAAATGTTCTTTACTATAACACGACTTGCCGTGAGATTGGGTTGCAAAAAACAATACTGGTGTGCATATTGAGACAAACAATGGCGCTATGGTTTTAAATTAAGGCAGCTCAAGCATGCATTTTAGTCTGGGACTAGGATAAACCCTGTCCGGAAAACTGCCTCATAAGTACAGACAGACATAGCAAAATGCTAAAATTATGTGACTTTCTAAAGTAAGACTAGGTGACATTTTGGCCAGAAAAGGTTTTTTCAAACAAGAATGCATTTCCATTGTATAATTTTTAATAACCTTTCATCTTTCAGATGAAGAAAATGAGTAGCATTTCCCTAGAAATAATTTTGGAGGTGTTTTACTGTACATAGACATAAATATTCAATAAACTAGAGTTAAAAGCAAAGATTTAACTATGAGATGGACAGGTGCAGTGCACCCCCCACCCACCACCAACCACACATGTCACAGTGAGGAACATGCTGCTGTGGCCACTAATTATGTGTTTTGCATTTTCCTGAGAGAACTGGCAATGGGCCAGGTGGAAGACGCAAGGGCATTTATTGTCATTGGGTTGTTTAAGTAAAAACAAAAAGGAATTAATATTTTGTTTTCTCATAGTTTTTTCCTATTTTCCTATTGTCGCTTGGGCTTGGGGTTAGAATCATTTTCTGCGACATCCTAACCCAAACCCTAACTCTAACCCCAACTCCAGGCGAGAATAGTTTTAAAAGCGGACAAAAAACATGAAGAAACCAATGCATAAAATTACATCCTAACGCAAACCCCGAATCTAATCCTAACCCCGAGCAACAATGATTTAAAAAAACAATGAGAAAAAATTCAATAAAATGACACAATAAAGTCATGCCACAGACACGAAAAACTGTTTATAGAAATTCGACCTGTGTGCCACGAAAAAGACATTCGCGCTCCAGTGGTATGAAAAATTTGTGACTATAACATGATTTGCCGTGAGATCAGGTAGACCTATCCAGAAGCACATATAGCACCTACAGTAAGAAACGTTATATGTATGTGTAATATATGTATGTGAGTAGAACTTTTGAATATGGAGATTTTATAGATTATAGATTTAAACATTGAGTACACAAGTTTTACTTCTTCCTACTCCCTTTTGTCCATTTTTGTTTTTGGAAAAAAGGAAGTTTTTATTTAGTTGTTAACAGGTTTTTTTTAACTATTATTTATATTTTGTAATTGTATTTACAGTGCATGTTCAAAATAAAATAAAATAAAAAAGAATGAAAAGATTTTGTTTCCAGTAGACTTATTTACATAATTAACCACGATAGCTTTATAGCATTCAAAAGTATAGCAAAACAAATTAGGTGTCACATTTGGTAAATAAATATAATTACAAACTATATACAGTATTTAACTTCACCAAGGAATGAATTAATCATATTAAATCCCTACTGTACTTTCTCAGCAAGAAGACAATTCCTTATAAATGCAAGATTTACGTCTGTAAGATTAGCACCGTACATCTGCCAAACGTTCAGATTTAGCAGACGGTTTTACCCAAAACAAGGAAAAAGTTGTGATATTCGAAACAAACCACACTCTATTATAGTTATCTCGACAACACTGATCCCGAGGCCAAAGTCTTTACAGTCCATTTGCACCAGTTTACTGCAGCTACAATCTGTTTGTACAAGAATACAAGGTGTTGCACCATAAGCCCTATCGTTTACACATCTCTTGATATAACACCCATTTGGACCTTAAACAGCTACATCCTTGGATACACACAAACTTAGTATCAAAGATGACTCAAATTACTGAATGTTTAGAGATATGGCATCAGATTTGTTCATTCCAAGATTGTTTCTCCAGAGAGGAAGTGTTTTATGACAGGGAGCAAGTTAGAGCGCCACAGGGTGCCATCCGAACCATTGTCAGTCCTATGGATGTGGGATTAAGAAAATGTCCTCGTGGCACCGCGTGATGCAAGTCTTCAGATAGGCCTGAAAGCTAGTAGGATACTAGATTTATTTATCACACAGACGAGAAACACACACACGCTGACACCCTGATCAAAGCAGATGTAAAAAACCCCTGGGAGATTTTCACATCCTCTCTGGAACACAGGGGGAGAGGAATTAAGAGAGACACGAGGAAGAAAGAAAGGCTGAGGAAGCAAAGAAAAGACCAGCCGTGACATGGGTTTGTTATTAAGGACTTCCCGTCATTTGTTTAAATTTTTGATGTTTCATTTTCCTTATTAACCCAAAGTCACAATCCCTCACCAATGCATGGGCTTGTACTGTATGTAGGAGTGCGTGCATTGTTACAAAGATTGAGATGTACAAGCAAGTCAGCGTGCTCCGCTTGTCACACGTCAACAAGCAAATGTGACAATAGGCGTCTTGTTTGTGTTAAGCGGCTGTGTCAAAACAATTTCACTGTAAATTTGATATATTCACTAAAAACTTTTATTCAGATGAATGATGTATGTTTCTAAAGGTTGAAGCTACGGTATTCATTTTCATGGTTGTTTTGGAGAATAAGAGCATTTTCTACTCAGGGACATGTGTAAAGATTTCGAGTGGTTTGGGACATCGAAGCAGATTGTGTTTATTGAATGAATGTGTGAGCAAATTAGTGGACATAGCTGGCGACACCAGTGTGAAAGGAAGACAAATTCATTTTCAGGGAGCGGTAGCACTGTTGTTATCTCAATTGAACAGACTCGCTGACAAATTAGACGTGTGTGTGTATGAACCACACATTTTAGTGTCATAATATTGAGGGTTTTATTATGGTTTTAATAATATACTTTTCAGTTATTTGTCCTGTAGACAAAAAAAGCTCTCTTTGCACATTAATACTATAGGTTAACTTGTCAACCAACAATGTAAAACAGTGTTTGTATGCCTACTGTATGTCACAGGATGATTCATTTACAGTTCAAGGTGATTCAGGACTTCACTTTCCGTCGGTTTTTAGAACAGTCCTGATTATTTTCATATGTCATTTTTGTCATCTCAAATTATGTGCTGTTACAATCTAAGAAAGGATGTGTTCATTCTTGTACACATTTTTTGTGTTATGTTTTTCAAAGGATTAGTTTATTAAAAAAAAAAAAAAATCCAGATAATTTGCACCACCATATCATCCAAACAATTCCAGGATTTTTCTCATTTTAATGGACTTTAATGGACCCCAACACTAAAATTGCAGTTTCAAAGGACACTAAATGATCCCAAACGAGGCATAAGGGTCTTATCTAGTGAAACGATTGCCTTTTTTGGCAAGACAAATAAAAATTTGTACTTTTTAACCAAAACTTCTTGTCTTGCAGCAGTCATGTGACAGCCAGCTTGACCTCACATAATTGCGTAATGAGGTCGAAAGGTCACGTGTTACATATATGAAAGGCACATTTGAAGACCGTTTTAAACAGTAAACTCACACAAAGACATTCATTAGTATCATTCCACATACAACGCCGGAACGGTCCTCTTTCTCCAACACTGGGGCGTATTTTCTGTTGACGTGATGACGTATCACCCGACCAAAGGAAGAAGATAAGTTGTGGTTTAAAAGTGTATATTTTTTATTTTTCTTGCCAAAAATGACAATCGTTTCAGTAGATAAGACTCTTATGCCTTGTTAAGGATCATTTAGAGTCATTTGAAACGGCAATGTTAAACTGCATTAAAACTGTTAAGTGTTGGGGTCCATTAAAGTCCATTAAAATGTGAAAAATCCTGGAATGCCCCCCCCCCCAAAAAAAAACATAATTTCTTCTCAACTGAACAAAGAAAGACATCAACATATTGGATGACATGGTGGTGAGTAAAATATCTGGATTAAAAAAAAAATAAACTAATCCTTTAACACATTATGTGCCATTTTAACAAGTTTTTTTTTTATTTTGTGTTGATTTTGTGTTCAATAACTAACAGGGAGAACAAGAGATGTGCTAAAAACAAATTGTTCCAATAGCCTAATAACACAGATATATGTCTAGTTATAACTTTTAATGTGTTATCCCTAAACTAACACAGAATGTGTTTTTAACACAACTATTTTAAGAGTGTAGTTAACATACTGTAGAGGAAATGATGGTAAATATTTTAAATAAAAAGAATTACTGTAAATGGCTGATTTTTTGACCTGTCGATCTGATTGTATAACTAATCGGCCTATGTATGTAATCTAAATGCACACAAATATTATTTTGAGACTTTGTCAGGTTATAGATTTCATTTTGCACAATAATTCAGTTCAATTCTTTAAATTATATTTACTTATAATTATATTTCAGTTTTAAAGCTCATGTACTCCTTTGACTCCTTGGTAACTTCAACTTCCACACAATTAAAACTGAAGTGTATTATGGTTTTTACATTTTAAAATAAAAAACACGGTTTTCGAGAAGGTTAACCACTAAAATCTCTCCAAAAAAGGCATCTGAATGTTAACAAAAACGTTTTGTAAAAGCATAGTAAAATATTAGAATGTGACCTTCATTTAACAGAAAAGCTGAAATCTTTTAACATTTTAATAAAAATAAAAAGCCCAGGGACATAAAAGTGACCGCGCACACACATACACCATCAATTGCATGTTCGAGTCATGTGTGGAAATGTTCTCTTTATGAGCTGTAATGAAGTCATCTATATTTGTTAAGAACATTGTTTCACAACCTTGTAAAGGTCATGGAAGTACTGTGCGATGTACTGCAATAGATAATGTATTTTATCTGTTCTTCTCTGTCTGTGTGTCCGTACAGAGAGCGCGTGCCACACCTCACCCTGATTAACATACTAAACGCCCTCATAATCGATATGCTGATTAACTCTAAAGCCCTTGATGGTAATCTCATTCACAGATAATTCAATATCACGCTTATCGGGAGAAGGCATCCCCCTTCAACAACTTTGTGTAAGGTTCTCATGTAGATATCTGACAAAATGGTTTGGCAAAGTGAAGACATTAATTACATACAAATAGAGGACAAACTGATCTCCTTATCTCTTAAAATTGTTCCCTCGCTTTTTCTTTCTCTGTATCGAAATCTCTCTGTCCTCTATTGGAAAGCAAAGAGGTGCGTTAAATTTATGCATTTGGGGTTTTGCCTGCTCTGTTACAAATGTGCAACAAAACTTCACAAAACTCAACCACTGCTGCTGCAGAATATTAATTCAAAATGGATTAAGTTGTGTTCTGGATATAAGCCATGATTTGCTACACATCAAAATTAAGCTACCTGCATGTAAGACTGACTACACTGGAGAGATGCAATGCATTGTCGTGTCACGACTCTTCATCACATTTTCTTTCAAAGTATACATGTAGTCATGTAACAATACTAACATTATGCATTAAATTTAAATGTTTTGCCTATTCCAATATAGGCCATGCTAATTTAAATGTTATACACCTAATGATTTCGGTTACCCTTTGGACAACCTTCTGGTCCCTCTCGTGAATCCAACACGGAAGTGACTTAAACTGAAAATTCATCGACTGGCCGGTAGAGACAAGCTCTAAAATGGAGTCATTCCCATGGACTCCACGTGTTAAAATGTCCAACTTTACAGGAAAAAAATATGTTTAAAGTGTTTTTAGGCTATATAGCTAATTTTGCCCTTCGTGACAACGTGAAGGAGGTGAACTCATCCGTTTACATGTTAAAGAGCACCTATTTCATTGCTGAAAAACAACATTATTTTGTGTACTGGTCTAATACAACGTGTTTGCGTGGTTTATGGTAAAAAACACACTGTTTTCCACATACCGTACATTTTTGCAGCTCCAGATTCCCCTTTCTTCCTGAAATGCATGGATTTTGTACAAAATTGTCCCTGATTGGCCAGCTAACCTGTACGTTGTGATTGGCCTCAATACCTCTGACGTCAGCCGGAAATGTGACACTCCTTACCATGTTTGAAAGACTCACACACAATGCAATGCTGACAGAAGTTAACTTACAGGCTATGAGTCCAAGCAGGAGGAATTATGATAATGTTGAAAGGTGAATTGCTGCTGCTGTCACTACCCTTGAGCTAGGTTGGTGTTGTTACAGCAACCAAACACCTCAGCTCCTCCCACTTTCTGCCACTTTGCCCATTTTTGGTTATTCGATACCTATGGTTGACGTCACGTACACTATCTCCATGTTTTATACAGCCTATGGTTAAATCTAGAAAACAAATTTTCTCAGAATGTGCTTTTGCAAATGTATTCTTAAGTTTACAGCAAACCGGTCTAAAGGTAATTCTAACACTATTAGGTTAAACCATAATGTAAATATATGATTTTACTAAATACATGATATTATCATAGCTCAGCTTTAAAACAAGTAATAATTTGGTTTTCGAAATATGCTCTATTTAAAGAGGAATTAAAACCAAGAAGTCTGTGTGTGTGTAAGCGTGTGTGTGTGTGTGTGTGTGTGTGTGTGTGTGTGTGTGTGTGTGTGTGTGTGTGTGTGTGTGTGTGTGTGTGTGTGTGTGTGTGTGTGTGTGTGTGTGTGTGTGTGTGTGTGTGTGTGTGTGTGTGTGTGTGTGTGTGTGTGTGTGTGTGTGTGTGTGTGTGTGTGTGTGAAGTGAAAGTGTTGTTTTTTTAGAACAGTCATCCTAACAATGTTAATTGTGTCAGTAAAGTGGGACAGAACTGCAATGTGACCTTGCAAAGACTCAAAACCAATTCTACTTTTGGAGAGCTGTTCTTTCTCAGCACCCGGATGCCATGTATTCTCATTACGACTGTTGTCACGGTGGGCTCAGAACAACGGCCCACCGCAGCACACAACTTGTCAATTCACAACAAGAACAGCTACTTTCAGATAGACATATGTGAGTCCAGAGTTGCCGTAATTGATGTGTGTAACCGCTGCCAAATTATACAACTTCGAACATCTGACATTATGAAAATCTAACTCTGTTTTACTGATGATGGGTAACCTTTTAATAGATCAGATGAGATGTACAAGATCCATAGGATAAGCAGAATTATTGTCGGATGTTTTATTCGTATCATGACTTTTGCTTTGACACAAAGATGGTTAAAGAGCCCCTGTTTAAAAAAGCAGAACATGAAAGTAGGTCAATCTTCTAAGATGGCTGTTATTTGGGTGAGGAACATGTTGAGTATTCTATCTGAATGCTCGTCCAGGACTCAATGTTTGGTTGGTGATGTTTTGGCTTTGCAGTGTATGAAGTGTTGGTACAACATGAATGCAGTTTTGTTAAATATTTTATTGCATTTTTTAATCTTGGGGACCAGAATGCTAAACAGTAACTTATACAGTAACAAACATGTTAGATAGGCACACGTGAACTAATATTTATCAAATAAGCACTTTACAAGAAAAATTAAAGTCATGATTGTATTTATATATTTAGTTCCCTATCGTGTTGTATATCCAAGTGAAACTACTTCTGAATTGAGGAAAAATGTAGGGTGGGACTTGGTGTCATCCATCAGGAAGTTGGGCATTGCCAACAAAACACGCGAATGATCAGCAGCGGAGAGTAAACAATAGCCCTGCCATAACTCTTGCCATAACTCAGCTCAAACTGATTTTCCAAGTGGTTAATGTCCTCAGGGCAAAATATTGTTTTGACCCAAAGACAACATTTTTAAAAAATAAACCTAAACCCACCCCAACCCTAACCATAACCAAACTCTAAAATCAGAGGGACATGATAAGTGATAAAACAATGGTCTAGAAGCTAATCCTGATTGTTAGCTTAAATTTAAAACAAACTGTAAACTTATTTCTGAAATCTGATTGGTTGATTGAAATTTTGTCCCAGGGTCAACATAATGTTGCTCTGAGGATATCAACCACTTGGCAAATCAGGAGAGCCCAACAACTCATGACAGGAAGACAGGTATTTATTCTGAGTGGGGTCGGAGGTTAACATTTTTATTAAAAATAAATAGATATTATTACTAAAATCGAATGATGTGGTTATTTATGCTTAATTGGAAACTTTGGAGATTAAATTGTTGTGTAAGTTGTGCATTTTGATTTATGTTCACATTGTAATTCAACATCCATTGGAATATTGAATTAACCTGACAGTCATGTATATAAATTTGACTGAATGGAGATATTGGTACTGTAGTACACCTGATGGAAGAAAGATTAAGAGGGGAAGTGTCTGGTACATGTGACCTTTGACCCAAAAACCAGGAAAGGGAAAAAGTTAAGATTCAGCGGATGGGTAAGCATCTGGCAAAATGCTGTAACAGTAACTTACAGTGACAACTGGCATATTGAGAAAGCACATCAAAGTGTGAACAAAGTGTACAGTGTGTGCGTGCACGAGTGTGTATGTGTGTGTTAAAAAGACGGGTGATGAGCGTGTGTGTGATGTGTGTTCTGCATGTCACAGCGGCCATCTGGCTGAGCAATCACGGCCGGATGATAAACAGTACATGTTGTCAACTCTTAAAGTCTGCTGACCAATCAATACACTGAGAATTTTAGATAACACTTTATAAGCTTACATATATGAGATTCGAGTTGCTCAAAATCACCATTTAAGAAACAATTTAGATATTTTTGCACAGTGTGTTGCTGTAGCTCAGTAAAGCATAGTGTTAGCACCAAAAAGGTTGTGGGGCTGATTTTCAGGGAACAAATATAAAAATGTGGCTTTGAATAAAAGTGTCTGCCAAATTTGTAGCACTGAAGTCTTGCAGGCTAAGCAGAAGATACCTGATGGGAATCCAGCAGCATCCAAAACACAACATATGCAAGTGACCGGCTGCAGTGCAGGTTGCAGGATAATCTCTTAAAACCGTATGTAAAATTGTTATATAACAGTCTGTCACCCCCTAAGTGCAGTTAAAAGTTAATTTACAGTGCTGTAATGAGCAAGAGCTTCTCTCAGCATGTGTCTGAACTCATGGTCTCATCGCGCCGTGTAAGCGGGATATGGCACCATCCCACCCACAGAAAACATGGCTGCTTTCCAGACTCACCACACAGTCCTGACCACAGCCAAGAGCAGCTCTTCTCTCTTGACCCTTTCATTTCTTCTTCGATTTGCACTGCTATTTTCTCCTTTTACTTTATCTCAGATCTCTCTTTCCTCACCTTGGGTATTCTTCACCTTTTTGCACACCTTGGTCTTCTTTTCTCTGCGTGAAGGAATCTCTCTCAGTCAATCAATCACTCGGTCATTCATCCTTACTGCTGGTGTCTGACGGGTCCTGTTAGTACAGCGCTGGCGAAGGTTGGACAGATCAGAAGATACAGAGGGCCAAACGAAGTGCAGCTTTCTGTTTCCACCGCAATCGTTCTGCGTTTTATTGGCTGCCTGCCTCTCACATTGTCTTGTGAAACAGGTACAGGATATTCATTTTAATTTAGGAGCTAAAGAGTGTAAAAAAATTGGCACTTGTTTGAGACTACAGTCGATACTGCAAATCATTGTGTGACATTTAGTAATGACTACCCCGTAAGTTATGTTCACAATTATTAATCTTTCATCCAATTTTAATGGGAAATGCTGGTTATTGCCCCATTAATGGAGCAAAAGGCAACATGGGACTTAATCTAATATTAGCAAACCTATCGATATGAAAATGCCTTTCGTACTCATCGCCTGACGAAACGCTCTCTGTGTGTTTATTTGCGTGTTGAAAAACTGCTTTCACTTTAATTGCTTCATCGTCAATTCTCGCTTTCAGTCCAGGGGTTAAAAGTTATAAATTGAAAGACTTTTTTGTAGCTATTTGACCGTCGGGCCATAAATTACGACAAGAAGAGAAAATGTAGGAAGCGGAGGAGTGGGTCAGCATGATTTATGAGCGACGGAGAACCACCTCCAAGGCGGAGTGAGAGAGAAGATCCATTAAAATCAAGTCCCTCTGCCTCACTGATCTGCATGGTATCTTCACCTGCCTGCCACACTTCTTCAAATATGAATTTCATCTGTTCCCAGCGTCCGCCTGTACATCATCAGAAAAGTCATTTCTGGGTGGGAATGGCTTCAAAGCACACACTGCTCATGTCCCAAGTTCTCCTCTTGAAAAATGAAGTCAGGTTAAAGTTGTTCCACATCGGACCCGGCCCCTTTTCCCGACGGCGGTGCTGTTGTTTATTATTTTAATTAAAGCGAGTTCTCACTTGCACACATTTGAGTGTCACAGACTCTAAGAGGAACGCCCCATGCTAATGAATTCTAAAATACCTTTATCTCCTTTTTCCCTCCCGGTGGAGGCCTGTAAACAAGATAGCGTCCACCAAACAAATGGCGGTTGTCAACGGACTGGAGCTGCTTGGTTGTTTACCTCATCGGCATCTGATCAAACAGCCAACAACTGATTTGTTTTACTAGTACTTACTTCAGCTCACATTCATTTAACTTTGTTGCATTCACATTTACTCAGTGCAGTAGCATTAGCTTTTTTTAATAAAAACTATTTTCTTAGTTTTTCTATTGTCATCTGTTTAGCCAACCCTGTATCACGAAATTATGTACACGTCAATTTTTGATTCTTTCCGTGACACTGTCAAGTTTTCGTGTCCCTGTCACGTATTGGTTACTCAACTGCTTTTTTTCGCTTCGGTTTAGGGTTAGATTTGGTGTTTGCAATAGGATGTCACTTTAAGTACTGGTTTATACTATTTTTTTCTGATTTATAATTTCAAATTTTTAATCCATTGTCGCATTTTATGTAAATCTAACCCTAAACCGAAGTGACAATGGTAAGAAAATATGACAAAACAGTTGAGTAACCAAAACGTGACAAGGACACGTAAACAGAAATGCGTGATATGGTCACATATAAACAAGGAAAAACGTGTCACGGAAAAGAATCAAAAATTTACGTGACTATAGGTACGTAATTTCTTGATACTGAGTTAATTTAGCATGAGCCAGTTAGCCTCTGCTTCTAGATGTTTTAAATATTATTTTCCCAAAAATATTTCACTATATGTGGACCACAAAACCGTCTTAGGTCGCACAGTTATATTTGTAAAAAAAAGTTGCATTGCATGGGTCAAAATAATCGTTTTTTCTCGAAAATTTTACTCGTTCCTACTCTACCCATTCAAGTTGTAAAAGCTTAAAATATCCCAATTTCGTCCACAACGTCATTACAGCGGTTTTCATTAGTAATATGTGTTGCTTACTTCATTTGGACTTTGAACTTTAAATGCGATTTTCTCAATATTTAGATTTTTTGCATTACCAGACTCCAGATTTTCAGATATTTTGGCCAAATATTGTCCTATTTTAACAAACCACGCATCATTGGAAAGCTCATTTATTAAGCTTTAGATGATGTATTAATCTCAATAATAAAAAATATATCCTTATGACTGGTTTTGTGGTCCAGGGTCACGTATTGTAGTGAATGTTTTGCCATCAAGGCCTGGTCACACACAGGTTGCAACCTGATCTCAACTATTTTACAAGTTTGTGCGAATTTGTTTGTACAAAAACATGTTTTTTAGGTAGATTGAAGCCCCACATCATAATCCAACAACACTGGGGTAAAAGCAGATTGAAATAAAACTTACAAAAAGATTGTACAGCTTCATACAATTGAGCCACCGTGTAAAATAGTTACGAATTGCCATTAAATTGTGCTGACAATGATCTGTCACCTGGAAGAAATAAGCTGTACAATTTATTTTTACCTGTCATTTTTGTTTTCATTTGCCAATAATTGTATAATTAAACAATTACATTTTTTGGAAGTATTGCATTTGTGCATTTCAGTACCATGTTTTTTTACATCACTTTGTTGAGAGCGTATTCAGGATGCGTACATTTTTTTCTTCACATTTTTTAATCTGTCAAAGTGAATTCAATTTTCATTTTGTTTAAGTTTAGTACATTGTGTAAAATCTTTGGGTAACACAACCTCATTGGTTTCACGGCACTGGTTTTACGATGTGGGTAACTGACTAAAAAAATGAGTCTGCAGAACAACTACCATTGAGGTGAATGGACATCATTCATACATAAGATCCTCCCTAGGTCCAAACAGCAGGCCTGATAGTTTCTCTATGAGTGGGCCACTGACAGACAGACGAGATGTCTCAGAGGCAGAACCAGACTGGTCTCTGTGGTCATCATTATAATGGCACTGAAGCAGTAATAATTATTGTAAACACTGTACAGGAGGGAGCGTGTGCTGTGACTAACATTCACAAGAGACATCACAGTCTGTTTGTCACTGGTCACACACACACACACACATACACATGCACAAACACTCCACAGTAGGAAGGCCTTGTTTTCATCCACCTTCCTCCTATTTTTCTCCCTCCTGGTGTGATTTATCTCTTTACTACCCTTCCTTCCATTTTGTCTCCGTGGAGCCGTCACCGTCGTGATTTGTGCTCTGTTCTCCACCGATGCATCTTAAATTATCACCGTCTGTTATTAAACGGGAGCACTTAGAGCGTTTGCAGCGGCTTACACACACACACACCTACACACACACACAGGGAAGGTACCTGCGGTGTCAGCTGGTGGCTGTGGGCTATAAAAATGGCAGCGTTAGCAAATCTGATCGGGATTTAAAAACAGCAGCCGCACTGTACCGCCCATCAAGAATCAATCACGGCACACGTCGCCATCAGACACGTGCGGAGAGCGACAAACCACACGTCTACGAGCGTGTTAGCGCAGGTGGGTCTGGTGTAGGCCTGTGTGCAGATGTGTGTTTTTTTGATCGGTTGTTTGTGTCTTCTCTTTTTTGCCTTCAAAAATATGAATCATACAGGCTTGCTTTGTGATCATCATGAGAAGTGAAGTAAAATGGGGTTTGGGACTTGGAATGCTCCATTATTTGTTCTTCTATTTGTCACAGTCTAACTTAACAGTCGCTTTGTCACTGATGTGGGTATCTGTCAACATAATACCAGCTCTTCTGAAAGGAATAATGGCGTTTTGAGGCATTATGGGAAAGGAATGGTACCACTTCTTCTGTGCCCACAGCACAGTTTACAATCTTTTACACAAGCTCACACACTCAGACACCCTGAGCAAAGTGGCTTTCATCGTTCACCGTGAATTTCATCAAGAGTTTACTCTCTAACTAAAAGCACACTGGAAAATGTTATAAATATTAAGTCAAATTATCCTTTGATGCTTTTTATAAGACATTAATACAGACCATTACTGTTAGCATGAACATTGAAACATTGAACTACTGAAAGGCAGTTTTTGTACGATGATCAATATTACTGTATATCTAACAGTGGCCCAGAAATCCATCATACAACATCACTGACAAAGCAAAATGGTAATAAAATCTATATTTGAAGCTTTCTTATATATATACATATATATAGAAATAAGAATCAAAGGATATATTGTGCATATTGTGAACTGCTTATTTATAGTCTATTTATGTAACAAAACAAAAATGCATTGTTACAAAATGCAGATCTTGATTTGAAAGTACAGGGTTGTGCTATGGTGTAAAATACTGTAAATATACGCAAAGTCATTTTTTGTGTGCCAATAAATTCATATGTTTAAACTGAAATCTACTTAGGGATTTTTACTACTTTTATTATTTTCTATTATATAGTGCAAAGCGAAATCACAATAATGCTGGCTACACTTCATCGGCTGAACTCTCATTATGTCCAGGAGAGGGTTAGACAGAGGTCAACTGAGAAACAACACTCAAAGAGTCATAATCATTTATCTTTTATTCATGGTGCATGCACACAGCAAACGCAGAGATGAACCCATGCAGAGTGATTGCGTGTGCACTGCATGCACTGTTGTACTCGACTCTCTGTCATTTTTGCTTTAAAGCTCAGAAAAGGCACATTTTTACATCTAGAACAGGAGTTCAGACAGAAGGAAAATAAGAAAAGTAACAAGAGATGTAGGGAATAAAAAATCACCACCACACAAAAAAAAAATGTAGTCTTTATATAAGCACTCTCATGTTGTTCTTATTTGCATGCAATCGGTTCAAGTGTTTAAATAACTGTACACAACATTTTTTATCCTTTCCATTTAAAGTTCATATATCTGTTTACATATTTTTTTTTACTTACATTTTTAAATACCTTTATCATGAATGCAGTTGTGGCATAGTAGTAGTACACAAAGGCGTGTCTAGAGGGGTGGCACGGGGTGGCACTGCCCCCCCCCAAAAAAAAAATGCTTGCCATTACAACAGTGCAGACTGATCAGCTTATAATATCTGCAGTGCGAAAGCAATTTGAGTGCATTTAACTCTTTCCCCGCCATTGACCGTTTAACATTTCCCTGACGAGTTTATACAGTAATCTGTAATTCCGCTATTATCCACTAGATGGTCTTACCCAATTTATGAAAAAAATAAGCATCAGCTAATTCTACAACATTGTAAACTCCGTATATGTTTTGATCTTTGTTCTAAATTTGATCTCTTCACTGCGTGCCTGCTGCACACACGTCAAAAGGATTTATGATAAAAAAACGCTCACGTTTACAAAATACTTGCAGGACACTAACCTAAAACTAAACTCTGATTAACCGATATTAAGCGATTATCTGGCAATTATGAGTGTCTCTTTTATCAAAAACCCCTTAGAAGCGTCTGCAGCAGGCTCGTATTCTGACATCACGCATGATGCACATAAGAACACATATTTTGAAATGACGAGCCACACACATGACGGGCTACATACATGTTATGACAAGCTTTGCATTGTGCGCCCTCGAAAAAGAAGTTACCAGTCAGCAATGGTAGAAAGTGATCATCCCTATGCCCTATTCACAAAACTCTTGATGTATAAACTCTAGAGGAAGTTGCGTAATTGTGTCTCATAGTGCTGATTAAAATACACTGGCGAATAGGGCAATGAAATACAACATAATTTTCTCTTTATTTGGAGCGACGTTTTTTTGCGATGTCCCCTTCCTGAAGTGCCATTCAAGGGCGCAAAAACGCCATTTGGAATTCACCCTACTTCTCTGTTCATTGTAAGTATTAAATTATCATAATAGGCATGTACTGTATCATATACAGCGGGTGAAATAAGTATTGAACACGTCACCACTTTTCTCAATAAATATATTTGCAACAGTGCTATTGACAACATTTTCACCAGAAATTGGTAACAACCCAAGTAATCCATACATACAAAGAAGCCAAAACAAATAAGTCCAGAAATTAAGTTATGTGTAATAATGGAAAAGGTATTGAACACATGAAGAAAATGAGGTGCGAAAGGCATGGAAAGCAAAGACAACAGCTGAAAACTACAGTATCAGTAAATTAAAGGCAATCCAGCTCCCGTCAGTGCAAATTACTATCAGCTGGTTCAGTCCCAAATGATTTTTTTTTGCCTACAAAAAGGTCTCATTGCTAAGGTGTCACACAAGACACATCTCATGATGGGTAAAAGCAAAGAGCTGTCTCAAGACCTTCGCAACCTAAACGTAATGATGGCATTGGCATTTCTAAGCTTCTGAATGTTCCAGTGAGCACTGTTGGAGCCATATACGGATGTCATCCCACTTCACTTATGTTTAGGAATATGCCCCCTCCCGTGCCACCCATTTAAAAAATCCTAGAAATGGCCCTGGTAGTACATAAAATAACCACATTATGTATTTCCAGGAAATGTTGTATGGGTGCATACGTCAACAGAGTGACATTTAATGAAGCTCTTATAAATGCTTTCACTAGCCAGGAGAATGCTACAATAGTTTCGCTTTATTCTGTATAATTATAACATGTGACATATATTTGTATAAAGAAACTATGACACACGCATGCCTTAATTGCTGAACACACTCATTCCTATTCTCTTGCTGCCACCAACATTAGCATTAAAACAATTTGAATGGAAATGCATGCTACGAGAAAATGGCTGAATTTAATCAAACAATCCTTTTGGGTATTTATACATTATAAAGAACTTCAGGAGAGAGAGAGAGAGGGGGGGGGGGTTGTAATTTTTCAAGCAAGGATCAGGGTTCAGTTTTTAAAAATATACATACATAGATACAGGTCATTGAAAGTGCTTGAATCTATTTTATGCAAGAAGTTTTCTGGAAAAAAATCCATATTATTCGCTGTGTAGTTTAGGATAATATCATACAAATTCTAGACTTTTTAAGAACACATGCTAAACTGTTCGCTTTAAATGCTTATATCTTCTGTATGCAAATGTTGATTCATAACAAAGTGCTTTTTTGCATAGTTATGTTTGACACATGAAAACGTCTCGGGTTACGTATGTAACTGTTGTTCCCTGAGAAGGGAACGAGATGCTGCGTATCCCTTGCCATACTCCTGCGTCCCTGTAAAGCCATCTTTGGCAATATTTCAGATAGCGATATACTTCCTGGCTCCCGCATCACCCTGTCTTTGTCGTTAAGCCTCACCATTGGTTGAATTTGATGTACACATTAAGACGCACTTACCCCTGGAGGCGTCCCCAAAGTGTCACTGCAGTGATGCAGCGCGAGTTCCCTCGAAAGGGAACTGTAACAATGTATCTTAAAAGGTAATACAATGTAACCTTGCTCTCACTTAAAATGTGTCCCCACAATTAGTCTTCGAATTTCAATGTAGTCTAATGAAACTATAAACATTTTGATGGATGCTCTAAGATGGACAGATTGAAGTTTTGACCTTCAAGCTTGTTGGAAAATAATTAACTGAATGCTTTTTCAAGTGTTTACAGTATCTACAGGTCAGTAAAGTGGAGAAATATTCCAGGAAGAGGTTCTCAAAAGTGTACGATTTTAATAAAAACATTTTAGCCTCCCAGCTGATTTTCATAAAAGTCAAAGCATAATGCATGAACTAAACTTAATAATAACAATAATAATTCTGCAACCTTGGAAGCCAAGTTTTTTTTTTTACAAAAAAGCAAACAAACACAAACTATAAAAAAAGGATAGTATCTTTCATTCTTTCATCATTTACTCACCCATATGTTGATCTATTTCCGTTTTTACCAGAAAAAGAACTTCATACAGGTTTAGAAAAAAATGAGGCTGAGAAAATAATAACATAATTTTTCATTTTCCGGTGAACTATTAATTTTAAGCCCATGATTTAAATAATGGTTTCCAAAAAATCATATACTAAAATAGATCATTAATATTGATGTCTGGGTCTCTCAGGTTTAAAGTCACAACAGTGCTATTAGATACAATAACAACGTCTGTGCCAATTAAATGCATTTATAGAAGTATTTTGAATTGAGATTAAAAATGCAACCCTCCCGAAGGAATAAAACTATTCCACAAAGGAACCAAAAATGTAGTATTACACATTAGTGAATGAAGAAAATAACAATGCGCCCTAATGTGATTTAAAATTGCTTTAGCACCGCAGTGATGAGAAGCAGATTAATTCCTAACAGCAGTAAAGGCCAGAATTCTTAAAAAGGGAACAGTTTGTTCATCAGAGCTCAAGTTATCCAATTTGCAAGTGAAAAATGTGGAGAGCAGGCATTTGGAGAGAGAGCTGGCCATGAACGAAGAGGGCAGAAGTGTTTGAAGCAGAGGACTGGCTCCGCAAGAAAAAGGAGAGAGGAGGAAAAAAAGGCATTTCTCACTCTGTGCTCTTTGGAAATGTCACATTTTTGGAGGCGGTGTGAAAGAGGACAACTCTCCATACAGAACAGCACTGCTGGCCATTAATATGCAGCAAATAATTAACCCCGGCTTCCCTTACCTCTCACATTCAGTTCACAACATCACTTACAACTACTTTACTGGAGTACTGACTTGCCAGCACCCAGACAATGTGGGTATAAAAGTGTCAAGGTAAGAGCAGGCCTGCATGTTGATGTAAATAAACACACAATAAAGTCATTGGCACGGCACAGCAACATTAAATAATTGGTTTACGGTGATGATGAATGAGTATTTGTTTTGTGTAGGAGGGGTTTCTGACCCAACACATTTCTAAGAGACAGTGATTAAGTTGACCCAAAATGTCACCCGATCACTGTTTGGTGGATCGCAGCTTCACTTCCCAATCTTCCCACCAGTCGTCTTGTTCCCACGGTAACACGGCCTGCATGTTGACAGCAGGCGGTTGCCGGGCAACGGGTCTCTTGGCGAGCCTGTTATTAAAACATCCCTGTGCGTGAAAGGAAATAAACTTCCCAATCGCAACAAGTCCGGATATGAGTCCCACCACTCGCTTCATCGACCACGTGTGTGTGAGCACATGAATTATCCATGACCCTCTTTTGTTCATATTCATGCATGTTATTTTGTTCATTTATTTAATTATATACAGTATGGTATATTTTATCCTCAAGTCTCCAAAATGTGCTTAGGAGCTCTGGGAGTCGGTCGCATGCCTCTCTGCACCTGTTGCTAGCAGATGGGTAAAAACTAGGGCTGTCGATCGATTAAAAAATTAATTGAATTAATTACATGATACACTGATGAATCAAATTAACAAAAATTAATCACATATAGAGATTTTCGCTGAGAAAACCTCCATAAATGATTATTTAAAGACTAGATGTAATTGTGTCAGACAAGCGTAGGATTAAATAGACATCAAGTGAGTTTGTAAATCAGTATGATGTTGTTTATTTCTATATAAAGTGCTATCACTATAGTTCACAGAAATCCACTTTACAAAAGAATTTGTCTATCTCTCAAAGATTTTCACACAAACAAGATTGTCAAAAATGGTCCATATCTGTCACTGGGGTAGCACCTTTTAAAGAGGACATATCATGGAAATCTGACTTTTTCCTTGTTTAAGTGCTATAATTGGGTCCCCAGTGCTTCTATTAAACTAGAAAATGTGAAAAAGAACAACCCTGTAACTTAGTTTTGGTAAACCAGTCTCTACAAGCATTTGAAAAAAATAGGTAATTGAAATATGGCTCCCCTTGTGATGTCAGAAGGGGATTAAAGGGATAGTTCGTCCAAAAACGATATTAAACCCATGATTTACTCACCCCCAAGCTGTCCGAGTTGCATATGTCCATCGTTGTTCAGACAAACACATTTTCGGATATTTTATAAAATGTTTTAGATCTTTCAGTTGATTAAATGTAATGTTGTGGGGTCCAGCCATGGTCCAGCCATAGTCCACGACCTTCAAGTCCAAAAAAAGTGCGTCCATCCTTCACAAATTAAATCCAAACGGCTTCAGGATGATAAACAAAGGTCTTCTGATGGTAATCTGTGCTGTGTTGTTGTAGAAATATCCATATTTATAAAATAAATACCTTCCGGTAGCGCCGCCATCTTAGACTCCTCTGTAATCAGGAGAGAGTATTAGCGTAATGTACGCACTTTTCTTAGTGACGTATGACAAATTCCGAGGGCGGGGGCACAGAGCAGCAGCAGAGTAGCCTCCGTAGGTTTCGTAAGCTCTCATCCTGAATGCGGACGCAACTAAGATGGCGGCGCTACCGGAAGGTATTTATTTTATAAATATGGATATTTCTACAACAACATCGCGCGGATTACCCTCAGAAGACCTTTGTTTATCATCCTGGAGCTGTTTGGATTTAATTTGTGAAGGATGGACGCACTTTTTTTGGACTTGAAGGTCGTGGACTATGGGTGGACCCCGTAACATTACATTTAATCAACTGAAAGATCTAAAACATTTTATAAAATATCCGAAAATGTGACATATGCAACTCGGACAGCTTGGGGGTGAGTAAATCATGGGTTTAATATCGTTTTTGGCCGAACTATCCCTTTAATATGCACTATCCAACCACAGCACTGCAATTTAGTGCAGAAATCAACTCATTTACATTTAAAAGGACACACCCAAAAATGGCACATTTTGCTCACACCTACAAAGTGGCAATTTTAACATGCTATAATAAATTATCTGTGGGGTATACAATTCGATCCTGCTTCTACATTTCATGTCTGGACAGCACATTACAGTATCGCACATGTAAGTTTGTGTCCGACATCTCTGTCACACTGACTTGTTTCACATTCATTCAAAAGCTGTAATAGGTTAAGTAAACAGTCATCACTGTAGCGAATGTGCCTGTAGTGCTCTATCTGTCACTTACATATCCATGTACTCTGTTTTTAGACTCAAACGAATGTAAAAAGACACATCAAAGTGCTCCACTTTTCTCCTTTAATCTGCTTTGGAGGAACCTGGCGAGGTGGTCAAGCCTCTGTAAACACACCATCCTCAAAGAACCGGCCGAAATAACCAAACAAATACATAAAAAACAGGTTATGTTTGCTTTGAGTGGACTTTGATGACAGGTCACTTTAAGAGCCTTTGAAGTCTGACAGGACTGAGTATTTCATCAATGCAACGTCCAGGAATATTTTCGATTATTTCCCATATTCATCATCATTTTTATAATTTTTGCACTGCGTGGCCACATAATGCACACAATAAATATATATTTTCATTGTGAATTAATGTTTTTTTTTTTTTTATAAACAATTATCTTAAATGCATGTCTATAACACTACACTGCATATTTAATCTGCCAACGTGTATCTTTCTTACCATCTCTTTTACTTTATCTTAGCAGTCTGATAGGGAAGGTGGGAACTTAATGAAGTGTGGATGATCGACTCCAACACATTTATCATTGACTTTGACTCCAGTTTGTAGAGTCATGAATAATTTATTGTGTAGGAACGAGAGTTTAGAAGCTTGGCGTGGTTTTGCGTCTTGTGTGTGTGTGTGCGATATACCTCCTTGAAGCCTTCCTGGAATTCAAATGAAGCCAGGCCACAGTTGTGTTGCTTAGTGGCGACTCCATCTTTAGAGTGTTGTGTTTGCAAACAGATTCTTGTTAATCGCCTATAGATTTCTTCAGCATTAAGGGGTGGAATAGCGAGGTTCACAAACACGTGAGATGGCCTTGTCCACTTCTGTTAGAAGTTACGAAAGAGATTTAAAACTTTTGTCAGAAGTGAAAGATAAAACAAGACCCTTACCAAACATCAAGAGGCAGGGCAGGCTTTAGATTAATCCAAGACTAGGCTTTAGTTATGTTGCTCTACTAATTGAGCAGCAGGAACACATTTTATAGAGCACTTTAATAGACATGTTAATTAATTATTTCTACCAAAGCATTTTCAACAAATGTGTTCTTGTAAAACCACTTTTCAATAATAAAAGAAAAATATTTCTTGTAAGTTTCAACTACAATCCGCTTGGCTCAGATACCTAAGGGCCATGTGGTCCCCAAATGGCCATTAAGTTTCTCACTCTGGAAATTCAAAGCGAAGTATACTTCAATTTGCAGGGACAATTTGCCTGAAGCAACCTGGGATTAAGTACCCTGCCCAAGGGCACAAAGGTAATAGGAAGGCATTTGATTCGTAGTAACACTCCAGTTTCTAAATCACTCCTACTTGAAATTGAACCTGAAACCTTTGGCTAGCAGGCCAGATTCTTAGCTATAAGGCTTTCAGCGCTGCACGACGCATTTACACTCTCTTATCAGCCCTGGGTCTAATTACACTAAATTGTCAGACAGTTTGGATATAACATAAAATGATGACAGCTCTTGAAAACATTATTAAAGCCTTCTTGAGATTCATTATCATGGATATGCGTGTATATTAATAGTTTCATTTTTACAACGGATTGCAGCAGCTTTGAGACATATGGGTCTCTACCCTGAAGACTGTTTTGATCCCTGTATTAGTGGGGTGCAAGTAGGTCATACCATCTTGCAGTACACGACAGTATGACAGTGTACAATATCTAGTTTTTGAAAGCGTTAGACTTATATAGCATTACACCTGGGGCCATTCTCCTCTTCACCTGAAAGCAGACTTCAAAAGTAGAAATTCCTTTTTGTATTTATTGTCACATTAGATGTGGCTTTCTCTCTCTCTCTCTCTCTCTCTCTCTCTCTCTCTCTTTCTCTCTCTCTCTCTCTCACCCTGCACATTTGCGAGTGTGGTGGGGTGAGTGTTATAAACTAAGTCAATTTTCTGTTTATTTACCTTTTTCCCCTATTTGTACAGAATTGTAATAAGGTTTGGTATCCATATCTAGACAGAGAAACTCTCATCTGTCGCTGCGTAATGGGTGCAGGTGTGTGTTTGAGTGAATGTGAAGGATGAACTCGTAGTCGGTTTCAACATTATTCTCTTAGCATCGCGAATGAATGGGATGCAAAAACACTGCCCTCAATCACGTTTCAAGTTTCTTACTTCCCCGGAGCGTGCGTTGAAGATCTCAAAAATTTAATTTCACCAGTATATGGAGGGAAAATAATCCTTTAGTAAAACAATATACATGGGTAAATGTGACTGATTAGAAGATTCCAGCACTCAGAGTTGTACATACAGATATTGACCCTCACTTCATTTACTGATCATATATGTATCAGTGTTGACTGTACATTTACATCTTAGAGAAATAGAAGTCCTTACTGCCATTTTAATGTAAAGTTATTGCAAGAAAAGAGATTTTGTGAATCCTTTAAACAATTCTGGAAAAAGCAGATATCAAAATGTTATTCTGTAGTGGAAAATTGAAAAGGGTCACATAAGAGAATTTTGTTAGCAATTGTACCGTTCATCTCATTCAACCTCGTGTTTGAAGTGGACATTGGAGTGGCTTGAGCATGGTGAGGGATCATCCTGCCAATATACAATAGTGGACTGAAACGAAACGTTGAGCTGAAGTTGAGCTTTATTTTAACTGAAAAGGTTAAAGGGGCTCTTGAGAAGCAGATTTTTATTATTGAAAGATATGGACCATGACCGTTCTAACTTTTTTCCTCTTTAAACTGGAATGCAAGAGTGTACAAGAAAATCAAATGCACAGTTTGAAAAATAATACTGGACATTGGACGACGTTTCCTGTGGAATGTCTCTTTAGAGGGAATTATGGAATACAAATGGCAGGAATTTTTGGGATCAGGCTCTTCCTCCAAAGCTTGCTGGAGAACCTTGTACAAACCTTCTATTTAAAAGGTCTGGAGACTAGAAAACTGGACATGGTTTAATAGTTACAAACAGATACAGAGCACACCTTGATGCCCAGGTAGTTGAGGAGTGCCCATTTTGTTGAATGTGTTTCATTTATTTTTTCATTGTGGGTTTGCTGTTCCAAATAGAAGAATGGTGAAAGGTGTTTTCGCCATGCTTTTTATTTATGGGCCTAAAAGGCCGTTCACATTATAACGATAACCACAAAGTTAACTATAACTATAAATATATTAGCGTCCACGTCGTAGTGATAACTTTATGCTAAATCGCGCACGGCATTCGCGCAAAGCACTTGCCTTTAATGGCTTTAAATAACATTGGATATTTCTTGTAATAAAAACTTTTGCAATTGTTGCAAAAGTGTCAATGAATATGTAAATATGCGTTGCATTTACACAGCGGGGAAACAGATGTAGGCTATTCAACACATTGCATTTTGCGTAACCCTAAATAGTGAATCTAGTAGTTTGTGTAATAATATCTTACCTTTTGGCGTAGTCTGGGAGGAAAAAAGCATTACGTAGGGAATTTCACAGCTGCATCAGCGTTGGACACCTGAGGTAATTTTATGTTATAGACCTGATCAATGAGCTCCACTGTCATTTCAAGTTCACGTACACTTGAAGTTCGAATAGATTTGATTGGCTGTGAATGGTTTATCGTTCATCAGATGGGAAAAAATCACTCAGAAAGTGATCCCAATGATATCGTTCAATGTATCTTTATAGTTAGTTGTGATGTGAACTCCACTAATCTCTTTAATATAAAGCGATTTTCAAAACTGTATTTTTTATAGTTAGCGTTATAATATGAACGGCCCTTATATAATAAAAACAGAAAGCAAATCCATGTATTGCCTTTGTAATTTGGACCGGTAAGATGGCCGGTAAGGTAAAATCAACAATGTGAGGTCAATTAATGCAATGGCAATTTAAAAAGCTTTAACAACATCAAGGATAAAGGTGGAATATGCATATGACCATCTGGTTAAAGCGACCTAGAGACGTTAACCAACGTGTATGTGCAGCAGACTTTAATTGCAAATTAATCTAACTCTGTTTAATTCTCCAATTTTTGATTTCTGGTCTTTTTTATCTAATTTTTTGTTCAATTAAGTATTTCTTAAACGTTCTAAAGGTCAAGTAGTTCTCTCTCTCTCTCTCTCTCTCTCTCTCTCTCTCTCTCTCTCTCTCTCTCTCTCTCTCTCTCCCTCTCTCTCTCTCTCTCTGTCTCTCAGCACACTGGGTTGGATCATATTTAAGACCATCACCTGTTCACCTTATTGTAGGCTAAGAAAAGTCAGCAAAAGCATACAACAAAAACACGGAGGAAATCAATTACATTTCGACTGCAGCACCAGCCCCAAGCCCTGGAGACCGGCACAGTCAACAGCAAACTTTATTCATTAATGCAAAATTTAATCAGAGACTCCCTCCACTGAAAACAGCAAATCAAAGCAATTCATTATGTGTAAATAAAATATACGGATACTCTTAAAGGCTCCATTATGTTTTAATTTCACCAGTCATGAGAAACGTCCCAGATGAGGTGTTATGAGTGTAGAATGTAGTTCGTAAACAATTAGACTCCATCCCAAAGGGACAAGAACAATCTTACGCCACGGAGCAGGGTTGAAAGAGGCCGACCAACGCATTTCCTGCTCTCTCAACCCCTTATTAAAGCTATTATCATCCGTCTGATTGTTTCTTGCACCGGGACTTTACCGGGAGTCTCCTCTGAGTTTTTCATTAATGGAAAAATACAGCGGTCCGTATGAGAGATACACAGGTGCTGTAAGCCCAGACCAACACATGACGATAACACAGACTGAAAAAAGATTAATACAATTACACAAACATGCAGGCACAACTGTATTCTATGATTTAGTTGTAATTGTCTTTAAATGTGCATAGAGATTATGAGGTTCAACATGAATGTGGGGGGAGGAGCTTGTTCGTCTTACCCTGTCAATCACATCACAAATGTAAGGGGTAATTGTTATGAGATTCCATTCGACCCCCAACATGTAAACATAGATAGAAATTAGAAATACACTAATATAAAATTTAAGTGCCGATATCGTCTAACAATACCAATTATAGGCCAATATAACGGTGCATCCCTAATGCAAATACATAAATCACAGCCTTTATATTAATAATAATACCATGCATATGTTATCCACTATCCATCTGGTCTTGTGTACTCTTGCATTGACAGTATATTTATCACTGGGATGGTCCCCAAGGAGCAACTTGGGGTTAAACGCTTTGCTCAAGGGCACTGTGGTGAGAGCTTAACCTACAACCTTAAAGTTAGCAGCCCAGATCTTCAGCCAAAATGATTTTGTGGTCAAAGGCCTCCAAAGGATCTTCTTTTGCATTCAGCGGAAGACAGAAAGTCGAACGTGCTTCATAATAATAAGTTAGTAATGGCAGATGTTTAATATCTGGGTGAACTTTTCACTTTTTTACCATATTATAAAAACTGAGGCAAGATAAGCCTGACATTATTGTATGTCTCTAAAAAGTGATTTACATTAATCTGGATGATATGGATTTCTGTTTGGGTTAAGTACTTTTAAAGCTTACAAAAAAACATAAGTCAATTAATTCAAGCAGATTTTAGCCTTTATTATCAGGAATTTAAAGAGAACTTATGACTTGGCTTGTAAAATGCAGTAGCTTTCATTTTACCAGCCGGAAAAGGGGTCAGAGTTATACTTTTAAAGCATTTAACTCCCTGGTTGCCTCAAACACGGGACAAATTCCCAAAACTACCTCTTGTCAGGAAAGGATTGAGGGTTACTTCAAATATGCAGAAAAACATGCAGTAGATTTCTTTTACCTTAAAAATGTCAGTTCAGATTTGAAAGTAAATCAAAGTTATTGACAATTATTACTTTTGTGAAAATCACAGTAAAAAGTCTTTGGTGGCTCGGGTCATTAGCGTTCTGACAGCTTGGCATGCATTATTTCCAGTCACAAGAACTCTGTAGGCAACAGTCATTTTTTATGTAAAGAGGAATTTAGGTAACAGGGAACATTGGCGAGCCTGTCTGTCATCTACTGCCATTTTCTTTTTGTGTCTGACCTCAGGGTGGCCATAATCATTTTCTCTCCGAGGTGCAGCCATGTAGTGTATACACCTAAAATGTCATAGCAGTAATTATGTACCATATAAGCTACACTGATTGGTCCTTAGGACTGTTGTGACCTTTGGACTGATTTAGAAAGTTATTCTTATTGATATTAAGATTGATATTTTGTTTATTGCATCTACATTTTAGTGTTACAGCTTAGTTATGGTTTTTCGATTCATCTGTCAAACAGTTTCCAGGAGTCTGCTGTTTTTTTGTCCTTAACTCTACAGGGAAGATGAAAATGTCAGGTCAATTCCATTAAGGATGTGCATTTGACAAACTTCTAAACTACTAACTGCACATGCTGATCAACTCC